>NW_027187165.1:710998-721026 GCF_028583685.1 Petaurus breviceps papuanus
AAAGGAAAGGAAAGGAAAGGAAAGGAAAGGAAAGGAAAGGAAAGGAATCAGTCTAACAATCCACATTAAATGAAACAGACAAAAAGGTTGATGTATGCAAATTATGACATGCAGTTGGATAGCCAGTCAAATGAGCTACTGGAATGTTAGAGAGATACCACAGAAGGATAATTAGATTACCCAAAATTGAACAAGGGGTAAAAATGGGGAGAGGGGACCACATTAAATTTATGAAATTGTACAATGCTTTCAATGATTTGGGGAAGTTCCCTAATGCAAAAACTCATCTTTTCAATACAAACACTCTTCTTATGATGATGTATGATTGCAAATCATAAGACACCAAAATCTCCAAAGAATCAAAGTTATGGGTGGCCCAGAAAGGCGATAGAGAAGTATATCATGCATGCAAGTAGACTGCAGCACATTTTCAATGATGAGACCTACATTCAAGAAGTAGCACATAATATGCCAAAGAGATAAAGACTTATGGAAGTCTTGTAGTAATCATTAGAAATAATAACCAGACAACCCTAGTGTAGTGTAGCTCTTGTAATTGATAAATGTAAAAATATCTACAGTAAGACCTACTGAATGTTTCGTATTGCCTAGATCTTCTTTGGAAGATCCATGAGAGATGGATCAGAGAAACAAAGGAGATGATGGATTTCAATCTGCATTGATAGAAGAAATACATCAATGAAATTACATTTTATAAAGTATTTATGTAAAATTCAAAGAGCATTTATTAAGGGCCTACTAGGTGCAAGGCACTGTGATAGACATTGGGAAAATAAATACTCAAATGAAGAAATTACAAACCCAGGGCTAGATTTGGCCATCTAGTCCAACTCCATTTTATAGATGAAGAAAATGAGGTCCAATAAGATTGAGCAATCTGCTCAGGGTCATAAGGTTAGTAAGTGCCAGGAAGGATTTGAATCCAGATACTATCACTCCAGAACCAATCCACTTTCTGTCTCAAAATAAGGTTTCGTAAAAAGTGTCCATGTTTCCATAAAGGCACGTGTAGTAGAGGAAATAAGCAGTTGTTCCAGATTTTCCTTGTGGGATGCTTACAGGATTGGTGTTTCAGGGGTTTTTTGTGGGTTTTTTAAAATAAATTAATTTATTTGTTTTTAGTTTTCAACATTCACTTCCATAAGTTTTAAATTTTCTGCACCTCCCTCCCTTCTTCCTCCCCAAGACAGCATGCCACCTGATATAGGTTCTATATATACATTCTTATTAAACATATTTTCACATAAGTCATTAAATAGAAGAATTAGAATAAATGGGAGGAACCATGAGAAAGAAAAAAAAAACAAAACCAAAAAAGAAAGCAAATAGCATGCTTCAATCTGCATTCAGACTCCATATTTCTTTCTCTAGATAGGGATGGCATTTTCCCTCATGAGTCTTTTGAAGATGCTTTAGGTCTTGCATTGCTGAGAAGAGCTAAGTCTATCAAAGTTAGTCATCACACAAGGTGTTGTTACTGTGTACAGTGTTCTCCAGGTTCTGATAATTTCACTCACCATCAGTTCATATAATTCTTTCCAGGTTTTTTCGAAAGTCTGCCTGCTCATCATTTCTCATAGCCCAAAAGTATTCCATTACATTCATATACCATAATTTGTTTAGTCATTCCCTAAATGGTGGGCATCCCCTCAATTTCCAGTTCTTGGTCACCACAAAAAGAGCTGCTATAAATATTTTTGTACATGTAGATCCTTTTCCCATTTTTGTGATCTCTTTAAGATATAACCCTAGAAGTGGTATCACTGGGTCAAAAGGTATGCACATTTTTATAGTCCTTTGGTCATAGTTCCAAATTACTCTCCAGAATGGTGGGATCAGTTCACAACTCCACCAACAATTTTCCAATTTTCCCACATCTTCTCTGGCATTTATAATTCTTCTGTTTTGCCACATTAGCCAATCTGATAGGTGTGATGTGGTACCTAAGAGTTGTTATTATTTGTATTTCTCTAATCAATGATGATTTAGAGCATTTTTTCATATGACTATAGATAGCTTTAATTTATTCCTCTGAAAACTGCCTGCTCATATCCTTTGACCATTTATCAATTGGAGAATGACTTGTATTCTTATAAATTTGACTCAGTTTTCTATTGATAATCATTTAGTATCAATTCTGGACTTTAATAAGGGTCAGAGCCTAAGCTAATTAACCAGAAAAAGAGTCTGGACCTAACAGGCTCTTTGTCCTCTGAAGTAAACTCAGAGAATACCTCTTCCTATGTCAACAAAGCCAGATGGGACCGATTTAAAAACATTCTTCCTCTGTTTATAATGATTAAGGATGAGACTCCTAACCCAAGACACTATCTTGAATAATGGGACTTTTTATTATCTTGGTAGTTTTATTTTATGGACACATACTATGTTATGGCATGTTAATGGTAGAGAAAACACAGATATCCTGGGTTGTAATTTCAATTGACACTCTGTTTACTCTCTTATCTTATAGTATTTACTACCTATTCAATTAAGAAAATTCCTTTCTCATAATATGGTTAAACATATACAGAGATCATAAATTTGAGTGAAATAGAGACCCTGAGTTGGGATTGTTCTAAAATATTTTAAGTTGGTCATTCTTTTATCAGACACTCAGAATTTATGTTTTGTCTCCTTGTACATACAAGTTCATTAGTTGTGGCTAGCTTTAAGGGAATAAACAATATGGATTTATATATCATATCCTAGCTTCTTTGTCTCCTTTAACCAAACTTTCAGGTCGACACTATATATTTTAGGAATGAGACCTTGGGGGGTGGAGTCGAGATGGTGGAATAGAAGCAGGATCTCCGAACAGCTCCAGCTTCCACCTTCCCCAATCAAAGTAAAAAGGGGACTCTGAACAAACTTTGGAGCTGCAGAACCCACAAAACAACACAGAGAAGCTAACCTCCCTCTGAGGACATCCTGGCAGGCCAGCAGGAATCGGCCAGCACAGTGCTTTGGGAGCCAAGCCCAGCCTCACACTGAGGCTTTAGCCCCAGGGCAGGCCTGACCAGCCCCGGCCAAAGGGACTCCAGATCAGCAGCAGCTGTGGCCATTTCCAGATTTATCAACACATAGATGCAAAGGACAAAGTGAGAGGTCAGTGCAGTCTGGACTTTGGGACCCATTAAGTGGGAGTGCAATGGCTTTTGCCCCCGGGGTGAGAAGCTGCGGAGACTGGGGCACAGCCAGCCAGCACCACGTGGCAGCTTCAGCTCCTGGCTTGCAGAGTGTAGGGGGACCAAGTGACCAGTCTGAGGGGTAATCTCTCTTGCTTTAACCTGCTTAGATCTGGATTGCAGTCTAGGGTGGAGGTCCTAGGGTGTGTGTCCAGCTTGCCAGAGAGTGTGGAGGCCTCAGAGAGGGCACCCATCTAATACCTCTGGCAGCTGAGAAAACCCCAGCGTTTGGGATGAAAGCTCCCCTGTCTGGTGGCAGAGTCCTGCTGTGGCAAAAAGCCCAGGGGTCAAGTGACTGAGAGGAGACATGACCAGGCAAAGGAAACAAAGCAGACAGAAGATTCCAACATTAGATTCCTATTTTGGGGATGAAAAGGAGCAAAGCATGGAAGAGGAGGAAGATAGTGAAGTCAGAACTCCAGCACCAAAAGCTTCAAAGGAAAATACAAGCTGGTTACAGGCCATAGAGGACCTTAAGAAGCAGATAAGAGAAGTGGAGGAAAAATTGGGAAGAGAAATGAGAACAATGCAAGAAAATTATGAAATGAGAGTCAACAGCCTGACTGAGGAAAATCATACCTTAAAAAATAGACTAACTCAAATGGCAAAAGAGGCTCAAAAAGGCAATGAGGAGAAGAATGCCTTAAAAAGATGAATTTGCCAGATGGAAAAAGAATCTCAAAAGCTCACTGAGGAGAATCATTGCTTCAGAACTAGATTGGAACAAATGGAAGCTAATGACTTTATGAGAAATCAAGATACTGTTAAACAGATCCAAACAAATGAAAGAATAGAAGGCAATGTGAAATATCTCATGGGAAAAAACACTGACATGGAAAATAGATCCACGAGAGATAATTTAAAAATTATTGGACCACCTGAAAGCCATGATCAAAGTAAGAGCCTAGAAATCATCTTCCAGGAAGTCCTCAAAGAAAACTGCCCTAATGTTTTAGAACCAGAGGGCAAAATAGAGGTTGAAAGAATCCACCAATCACCTCCTGAAAAAGATCCCAAAAAGAAAACTCCTAGGAATGTTATAGCCAGGTTCTGGAATTCCCAGATTAAGGAAAGAATATTACAAGCAGCCAGGAAGAAACAATTTGAATATTGTGGAAACACAATCAGGAAAACCCAAGATCTGGCAGCTTCTACACTGAGGGATCAAAGGGCTTGGAATATGACATTCCGGAGGTCAAAGGAGCTGGGATTAAAACCAAGAATCACCTACCCAGCAAAACTGAGTATCATGTTTCAGGGGAAAATATGGTCATTCAATGGAATAGAGGACTTTCAAGCATTCTTGCTGAAAAAACCAGAGTTGAATAGAAAATTTGACATTCAGATACAAGAAGCAAGAGATGCATGAGAAGGTAAACAGGGAAAAGAAATCATAATGAATTTATCAAAGTTGAACTATTAACATTCCTACATGGAAAAACAATAATTGTAACTGATGAAACTTTTGTCAGTATGAAAATAGTTGAAGGGAATAGAAATACATATGTCTATATATGAGGGTATATGGGCATATGAATACATATGTGAATGTGTGTATATATGTTTACAGGTATACATAGATAGAGGGCACAGGACCAATTTAACAGAAAGGGATGATATTTAAAAGGTGAAATTAAGAGGTGAGAGAGTAATATAATGGGAGGAGATGGGGAGAGACAGAATGGGGTAAATAAACTATCTCATATAGAAGAGGCAAGGGAAAATGGTTACAATGGAGGGGAAGAATAGGAAGGCAAAAGGGAATGGGTCAACCTTATTCCCATTGAATTTGGCTTGGGGAGGGAATGAAATACATACTAAATAGGGTATCTCACCCTACAGGAAAGTAGGGGGAAGGGGATGAGAGGGGGGATGATGGAAGGCAGGGCAGGCTGGGGGGGAGGGAAGTTGGCAGCACCCACTTGTGAAAAGGGACAGGATCAAAGTAGAGAATAGAACAAGTGGGAGGTGGGATAAGAGGGAGAAATATATCTACTATGTTATTGTTTTGCATTAGCCACACATGTACAACCTATACTGAACTGCTTATCTTCCCAGTAAGGGTGGGTCACAAGGGAGGAAGGGAATGAATCTGGAATTCAAAGTTTTAAAATCAAATGTTTAAATATATATACTATTATTAACACTATTTTACATGTAATTGGGAAATAAGATATACAGGCATTGGGGCATAGAGATCCACCATGCCCTACTGGAAAAGTCGAAAGGAGTATGGGAGAAAATATGGGAGAGAGCAGATTGGAGGAGGGGATATCCTGTGATATTGCTATTTTGGGGCAGTGGGTAGGGGAAAAATGGAGAGAAAATTTGAAACTCAAAATCTGGTGGAAATGAATGATGTAAATCAGAAGTTAATAAAGCATTTGAAAAATGAAAAAACAAATTGCATGATGGCGGTTCCTGCTTTTTTATGTTCGCATTATGAAAAGTCAATTTTTCCTTCCCTCTCAAAAAAAAAAAAAGAAATGAGACCTTTATCAGACACATTGATTATAAAAATTCTTTCCCAATTTTCTGCTTCCCTCCTAATCTTAGTTGCATTGACTTTGTTTGCAAAAACTTTTCAATTTAAAGTAATCAAAATTATCCATTTTGCATCTCATAATGTTCTCTATCTCTTGTTTGATCAGGGATTGGTGTTTGTGAATATGAATGTGTGCATGCCTTTGTATACATGGGAGTGCATGAGTGTGTTTAGCATGAGCTGATATGGTAACCCCCTTCTCCTTCCTTGGGAAAGTTCATCCCTGAGTCACTGCAAAAACAAACTCTCCCTGAATGCATGGAAATGCTTTTCTAGTACACCTAGTGCTAACTCAGAATAAATTTCTTTTATATATCCTAGGAGCAGAGGCATGTGTGGCAAATTCTGGGAGAGTGTAAAATGAAGGAAATAAAATTAATGAGCAGGATAATGCCAGAGTATCATATATCATCATCAACAACAACAACAATTTATAAAAGCATATGGCAAACAGAATAAAGTGCTCATTGCAAACTTCCCTCATCCCAAGCAATAAACATAACCTTTGCCAAAGCAGACTTTTACAACTACATCTTCTGGTAAACAGGAGCATTAAAGGTGTTAAGCACTTACTAACACCTATTATACAAATTCAGAATCATTATGCACTTGTGAAGAGTTTCTTTTAAAAGGCTTCAAGAGCAGCTTGGAATCTCTTTACTATTCTGTATTGATTTCCCATTGAAAATTTATATAGTTATGCAGTTAAAATGATATTACTTCATACATTATCAATGTAGAAAGTTTCCCCAATGTAAAAAATACATGCATACCCCCTAATGGAATGGATTGTATATCCATATATCCATAATGTATGTTGCTTATATAATGCAAAATCAACTTGTTGGTGGGAATGGAATAATACTAATAATCTGACATTTAGTAATTTATTGTTACAAAATATTTTACTTAAAAAATCCTTTATATACATTATCTGATGATCAGTAAGAAAGTGGCATCTGAAAAGAGATTTTGGCTTCTATAACATGATTTAAGTCATGGAAATGATGATTTAATAGACAGAATGTAATGCCTCTAACATTAACTAATAAAAAAAATTTCCTAAGTGTTGAAAAAAATTTAATTTTAAAAACTTAAACTGAAAATTATGTGGGAGGTTTTTTTAACTGCCGCTATATATTTACCAAGCTAGATGCCCTTGAGATTGGCCATTATATAAAAAAAATAGCATAGAGTCTAAGAAATTCACAGCAGACAAAATCCAAGAAATGATCCATCAGTTTAAAAAAATATAGCCTGAAATGTCTATATACAAATGAACAAAAGAATTAGTGACAAGAAAGGTGAACAAAGATCTTAATTCAAATAAAAAAAACCACATAGGTATCAATCAGTGATACTTGGCAAAATGAGGCCAATCAGTTGAATATGACTATGCAAGCATATGCTTTATTCAGTGAAAATGGAATAATAGAATAAATAAAAGTAAAATGGGGGCAGCCAGGTGGCACAGTGAGTAAGAGCACAGCTCCAGAGTCGGGAGACCTGGGATCAGTTCCAGCCTCAGATACTTAACACCCACACAAAATAACTGGCTGTGTAACCTTGAGCAAGTTACTTAACCCCAATTACTTTTAAAAAAAAGGGAAAATGGCAGAGTAACACTATATATATATATATATATATAGAGAGAGAGAGAGAGAGAGAGAGAGAGAGAGAGAGAGAGAGAGAGGAAAAAAGACACACACATATACATATATGTGTATACATATACCCACACACATATTCTACAATATGGCAACAAAGGCCTTTTCTTGCAAATGACATGCCATTTCCTAACTCCAAGTCTTTTCACTGGCTGTCTCTTAAGTTTGAAATGTTCTCCCTCCTAACCTCCTGAGTTCCCTAGCTTCATTTAAGACTTGGTTCAAATCCCATTTTTTGGAAGAGGCCTTTCCTGATCTTGGTTGCCTGTACTTCTAGTGCCTTCCCTCTTAAACTATTTTCCATTTACTATATGTGTATATGCACATACATGTGAGACTATGCATATATGTTATATATAATATGTTACATTAAATTTTTTTTTGCATGTAGTCTCCTCCATGAGACATGGACTGTGATATCATTGGTCCTCTTGGAAAACTAAAGAAGAGCAACAGAACAATAACGACATAACTCCTTGAGGACAGGGACCATGGTTTTTGCCTTTTTTTTGTCTCTAATCCAATAAACATTTATTAAGTGTTATTATGTGCCAAGCCCTGTGTTAAGTGCTGGGAATGCAAATTTTCTGAAAAAGAAAGACAGCCCCTACTCTCAAGGAGTTTACAATCTAATGGAGTAAGCTAAGATACAAAAGGAAGCTGGAATGCAGGACAGGGCCACCAGGTGGCACTGTATATGGGCACATCGTGTTCTGTGGAGTTGAAACCAAGCAGAGTTGCAGATGGAAAGTGCATAGTTAGCTGGAAAGTCCACATCCCAGACCTCTATACAGAAACTCTTTGGGAGAAATTCAGTGCTCAGCTACCAGCCTTCCAATTAGAGGGGAGAGGAGGCTGAGGCAGGTGGGAAGTTGTTGAATATACAAAGCTGAGTCAGAAGCATGATGGTGAGCTTTCAGGTGATCAACTTATCCTGGATGGGGTATCATGTTCCCCAGTGTTAAGCAAAGTATCTGGCACACAATAAGTACTTAATAAATGTTTGTTGTCTACCTGACTTAAACTCCCTCTCCAGAATCACCAAAGATCTTTTAGTTGCAAAATCTAATAGCCTTTTCTCAATTTTAATCCTCTTTGACCTCTCCATAATTTTTGACATTGTTGTTCACCTTCTCCTTCTAGATACTCTCTCCTCTAAGTTTTGTGAAAGCACTCTCTCTTGATGCTCCTATCTGTGCAACTGCTCCTTCTCAACCTTATTTACTCATGTCATGACATCTCCCCATGCATATCCCCCAAGATTCTGCCCTGGGCCACCTCTTCTTTTCACTGTATACTGTCTTACTTTGTGATCTCTTCAGCTTCCTTGGGTTCAATTCTCTTCTCTATGCAGATGATTCCTAGACCTATATATCCAACAGTCTCTCTCCTAAATTCAGTCTCTTGCTGCCTCTTGACATCTCAAACTAGATGCTCAATAGTCAAATCAAATTTAACATGTCCAAAACAAAACTCATCTTTCCCACAAAATCTCCCTCCACTTCTGAAATTTCCTATTATTGCTATCCTCTCATTCACCCTGGCTCACAACTTGAGTGTCATCCTCAACTTCTCAACATCATACTCCCCTGTCCCATATGTCCAGTGCATTTCCAAATCTTGCTTCTTCCTTCACAACATCTCAAGTAATTCCCCTTCTCTCCACCCATGCAGCCACAATTCTAGTTCAGGGTCTCATCATGACTTGCCTGGACAGCTGCAACAGGCTTCTAATTGTTCTCCTTGCTTCACATTTCTCCCCATTCTATTCCATCCTCAACTAACTGCCAAGATTGTTTTTTTTTAATTTAAATTTGACCATATCATCCCAAAACTACTGAGTTCCAGGTGCTCTTTATTACTGCCAAGATAAAATATAAAATTCTGTGTCTGGCACTAAAAAAGCTCCTGATAACCTGACTTTCCTACCTTTCCAGACTCCTTATACCTGCTGGATTACACATTGCTCCCTTCTCCTCAAGGATTCACCTACCCTGACCTGATTGCATTTCCTTGAATAGGATGCTCTATGACCTAGTCTGCCAGTGCCTTTTCTCTATCACCCATGCCTGAAATGCTCTGCCTCTTCACCTGTCTCTTAGTTTCCCTGCATTATTTTAAGATTTAGCTCAATTCCCACCTTATACAAGATGCATTTTCTGGTCCCTTGCAGATTTTAGTGCCTTCTCACCTTTTAGATTACTTTCATCTACCCTGTATATATCTCTTATGTACCTAGTTATTTACATACTGCACTATAATGTAGGTTGTTTGAGGATTGGAGCTGGAGGTAGGGGGTTGCCATTTTTTATATCCCCAGCACTAAGCACAATGGCTCACACTATTATGTCCTTAATAAATGCATGTTACCTTATGGAATGAAGGAAAAATGGACATGATACTTTAGTGAGAGTATGCCAACCACTTTGACAGAAAGAAAAAATGGATGAGCTCAGGAAACCAATCAGAAGCCTGGCACAAATATATAATATAGCAGTGATACAGGACCTTTATTTTTCAGATATCTACTACTAATCTCTCTCTCTCTCTCTCTCTCTCTCTCTCTCTCTCTCTCTCTCTCTCTCTCTCTCTCTCTCTCTCTCTCTC
>NW_027187165.1:721036-779338 GCF_028583685.1 Petaurus breviceps papuanus
CTCTCTCTCTCTCTCTCTCTCTCTCTCTCTCTCTCTCTCTCTCTCTCCCTTCCCTCCAAAAGAAAAAACTAGAGCAGCCAATAATTGCTTAATGTGTTTGAATAATCATTTCATCTTTCACAAAGTAGAAGAAAAAACAAGGATAAATGGTTTTTATGGATATCATTCTCACCAATAGGGTGGGCCTAGTTATTAAAGTATAAATTATCTAATCTAGTACAGTGAAAAGAACACTGAATGTGTCTCAGCTTTTAACCCTGCCTCTGACTCACACCTTGTATGACCTTGGACAAATCATTTCATCCCTCTGGACCACAGCTTCCACATTTATTTTTTAAGCAATTGGGGTTAAGTAACTTGCTCAAGGTTTCACGGCCAGTTATTTCTGGGTGTGGTACTGAGTATCTGAGCCCAGATATGATCCCCAGGTCATCCTGACACTGGAGCCGGTGCTCTTACTCGCTGAGCCACCTGGCCACCCCTAAGCAATTGGGGTTAAGCAACTTGCTCAAGGCTACATGGCCAGGTATTTCTGGGTGGGTGCTAAGTGTCTGAGCCTGGGATTCAATCCTCAGGTTATCCCGACACTGGAGCTGGTGCTCTTACTCGCTATGCTACCTGGCCGCCCCAAGCTTCCACATTTATTAAAAAAGACAAGATCGTCTTGAGATTCTTTCCAGCTCTTAATCTGTAATGGGAGTGTTGTATGAAAGTGATTACTCCATGTCAGAAGATAGGTAGAGAAAAAGAACAAAGTCAATATGCAACCTAGAATTTAGGGAAAGTATATTTGAAAGGACTTAGGGAAATAGCAGGCAGGATCCTACATCCTGTATTCTTTTGGGGAAGTCAAATTAAAGCAACTGTGAAGGATTTTATATATCAAATTGAAATGGCACAAAGAAAATAATCTTCTACAATAAAGAAATGCAAAAAGTAGATTTGAGAATTTATTCAGTCTGACCTATCTCCTGACCTCCAGGCTCATATCTCCAACTGCATATTAAACTGTATGTCCTGTAGAAATCTTAGATTCAATATGTCTGGAATTAATTCATTATCTTTTCATCAAACTATCCCTGCTTCCAAGCTTCTTTATTATTGTCAAAATCACTACCATCCTCCCAGGCCCAAGCTTGCAACCTAGACACCTCACATCCTTGAATCCTCACTTTCTCTCACCATCAACCCCCTTATACAATCTGTTGCCAAGAGTTATAGATTTTATATCCTTAACATCTCTCAAACATGGCCCTTTTTCTCCTCTAATACTGCCTCCATCCTGGTGCAGATACTTTAATGCACTATTGGTAGAGCTGTGCACCACTCCAATCATTCTGGAAAGCATTGTAGAGCTGTGCACCACTCCAATCATTCTGGAAAGCATTTTAGAATTATGCCCCAAAAGTTATGAAACTGTGCATACCTATCCTTTGACCCAGTAACATAACTACTAAGTCTACATCCCAAAGAAATCAAAGAAAGAGGAAAAAGACCTGTAGTACAAAAATATTTATAGCAACTCTCTTTGGGTGGTAAAGAGTGGAAACTGACCAAATGCCCAACAATTGAACAAGAATGGCTTAAAAAGTTAAGATATAGAAATGTAACTCAGTGCTAGTGTGCTATAAGAAATTATGATGGGGATGGTTTCAGAAAAATCTGAGAAGACTTGTATGAACTAATGCAAAGTGAAGTAAGCAGAACAACGAGAACAGTTTATACAGTAACAGTAATAAATAATGTATAAATATAATAACACAGGATAATCAACTTTGAAAGACTAAGAAATTCTGATCAACAGAATGACCAAGCATAGTTCTAAATGGTTCATGATGAAATATAACATCTACCACTATATAGAAAGCTGACAGACACAGAGTGCATATTGAAGCATATTTTCTCTTTCTTTTTCTTTCTTTCTTTCTTTCTTTCTTTCTTTCTTTCTTTCTTTCTTTCTTTCTTTCTTTCTTTCTTTTTCTCTTTGGACATGGCTAATGTAGAGATTTGTTTTGCATAACTATACAGAATTGTAATGGCTTTTGTTTTTCTTAACTTTTCAATGAGTAAATGAGAGGAAGGAGGGAGGTAGAAAATTCAGGACTGAAAACAAAATAAAATTGAATTTTAAGAAACATTAGAAAATCTTAGAAAAAGAGTGAATGTTCTCAAAATAATAGCAAGCAACAAGATTCAGAAATTCAATTATACAACAGAAATTATTTGAGTAAAATCAAGAAAGCAAAATCAGAAAAAGAGAAGAGTTCACTCCATTCAAAAAATTAATCTGGAAGACAGGGGTTGAAGATGGGAAGAAGAAGGAAGGAAGGAAGGAAGGAAGGAAGGAAGGAAGGAAGGAAGGAAGGAAGGAAGGAAGGAAGGAAGGAAGGAAGGAAGGAAGGAAGGAAAGAAGCAATTTATTAACTGCCTACCCTGTGCTAAGCACTGTGCTAGGTACACTACAAATATTGTTTCCTTTGATCCTGACAACAACCCTGGGAGGTAAGTTCTACTATTATCCCCATTTTACACTTGAGGAAACTGAAACAGCAAGAAAGGCTTGCTTAATGTCATACAATAAGGATTTGAGGCCAAATCTGAATTTAAATCCAGTTGATAGGCCCAGCACTCTATCCACTGCTCCATGAGAAAAACATGGTGGAACAAAAAGCTTAGACGTTATGTTTGACAAAAAATCATAAAAGAAAATTGCCTAAGACTATTGGAATCAGAGGAGAAAGTGTAAAATTATTTAATCCAAAAGATTCCACAACAAAGGAACCCCAGAAATACAATATCCAAGCTCTAGAATTCTAAAGTAAAAAAAAAGAAAATATTACACATGGCTTACAGAAACAGATCACATACCAAATAACTCCTAGCAGAATCAGTGTCACTCATCAGCAACAAATAAGAAAGGAAAAAATTGAAATATTACATACATATCCCAAAACAAAGCACCTTATATCCAAAGGTAGCAATCTTTCAAAGCTGAGAATAATTCCACAGGAGGAAAAATACCTTGGGTAGAATTGACTTTTCCATTTATTTCTTTTGGGGGGAAAAGGAGCTGAGCATTCTTTGAAATTCAAAAACAGCAGACAAAAGAAACTTAAGGAGGGCAAACAAGTGTGAATAATTTGAAAATGCTAGATAATGATCCAGTGCTTGCAAGCAGAGAAGGGTACACAAAACTATTGTTTTTTGGAGTCTCACATAATTTAAGGATCATTAGAGATACAAAAAGAGAAAAGTTCTAGGCTTCAATGTTTAAAAAAAATTATGCAGGATGGAAAAAAAGGAAAGGATATTATGTTTCTTAAATTTTAGGTGCCAGAAATGAAGAGTATTTCAAACAAAGAGCTGGGGTAGGGAGAAGAGGAAATCTAACTAACCAAACTCTGATTTAGGCCAGGCAAGAAAAGGTAGTTTAACCCCCTAAAATATATATTGTAGTAGTCTAATAATGTAAAACGAGCAGGGACTAGACTGGGATAGGGAGAATGGAGCGGTGAGGGAGCCAGAAGGTGGAAAGAAGAAGCTGATGGCCTCAAACAAAACAATTATTGAAGATTTGATTTTTGAAAACAAGAAGAGGAGGAGAGGGGGGAAGGAAAAGGGGAGGAGGAACAAGAAGAGAAGGAATAAGAGGAGGAGGAGAAGGACAACAACGACAACAACAAGAAAGAATAACACAATACCAGAATGTAAAAAAATGCATGGTAAAAGAAATGCAAAAACAATAATAGCTGTGAATATCAATAAAGTAACATGCCCATAAACTAGAGGTTGTCAAAATGGATTAAAAATAACTAACAATTTGTTGTACACAAGAAATACACATAAGATAAAGCTTATATACAAAGTTTAAAAAATGGGTTAAAATGGAATTCATTATGCCTTAGTCAAATCCAAAATATCAGAAATGGCCATTGTGATCTTAGATCAGACAAACTCAAAAATAGGCAGTATCAGGGTGGCTAGATGGCACAGTGGATAGAAAACCGGTCCTGGAATGAGGAGGACCTGAGTTCAAATCTGACCTGAGACACTTAACAGTTACTAGCTGTGTGACCTTGGGCAAGTCACTTAACCCCAATTGTCCTGCCTTCCTGCCTCTAAAAAGACAAAAAAAGAAGAGGAAAAAAACAGAGAAAGAAGACAATGTATGGAATTCCTGATGTTAAACAAAAGTGATTCCCATATACAAACCAGTTCATGAAAAAGCAAAGGAAGAAAATTATAAATAAATATCATTAATGGGTATTAATTAAAACTCTGATTCAAAATATTGATTCAAGAATTGATTAAAATTTATTCTTGAATTAGAAAAAAGAATACAGTAACATGTATTAAAAAAATTATTACTAGGTAAAATTTATACTAGGAATTTAACGATGTTGGAGCATCATGAAAACTGAAAACATAGTAATCAATCATCAAATTATTAAAATTACATGGTTAAACAATATTCATCATTCATATATATCAAAATATATTTAAAACACTTTAAAAGCATCATTATACTCTTACTTAGTATAATTTTTTTAAACTATCTGTCCAAGATCTGGCACTATCTGTAAAGGAAAAACATTGTAAACTTTCCTGGTGAGAACTGGGTAAAGAAAGGATGCTTGTTGTTTCCATCATTCAGTGAATTGGTGCTAGAAATGCTATATCAAGTAGATAACATCATGGAATGCCTAGCAAAATCCTCAATCAGTAAAGAATCTAATTGATAGCTATATAAAAATGTTAAATGCAAAATAAATCTACAAAGAAGATTTTAAAAATTTCTATGTAGTTCTAACAAAAAAACTAGAAATGATAAGAGAAATTCCATTCAACATAATAACAAAATTAATAAAATATCTGAGAATTAACCTTCAAAATACATATGAGATTTATCTGTCTAGAACTACAAAACACTAAACAGAAATGAGGGAAGATTTTAATAGTTGGAGAGAGATTCACTACTCATAATTGGTTTGTGTCAATATAATAAAAACAATAACATCATCTAAATTAATTTACAGATTCAGGGTAATTCCAGTCATTATTATGGATGCTTTCTGGCACTAGTCAAAATAATAATAAAAATAATCTGGTGAATCAAAAAGTCTAGACTTTCCAAGGAGATAATGAGAAAGCTGGAAGGTAGTGTCAGAGATGGAGTGACAGTCATGAGGACTTGGTATTCTGTAAGAGAGATGGAAATTACTCCACCTCTTCCCTTTGGACCAGGGCTCTTTTGGGGTACACCCAGTGTTAACTCTAAGCTTCTCCCTCACACTAGCATCAATGATGGCTACAATCACATGGTAGTGGGAACACATGCATTCCTAGGTGAGCCTGAATTCCTGTCAACCTTATCCTTTATGTTTTCTCTTTAAACATGTCAGCAACTAGTGACCCAAAAATAGGCATTTCTAGGCTGGAAATTAGTCTAAGAGGTTAAGAGTTTCTGAATCAGGTGTTAACTGTCCAGGTGGAAGTAATTTTAGTATCAGCACTGTTTCTCAGAAGAGAAGATGACCACTCACAGAATCATCCAAAATCTGAAATACTAAAGATCCAGACCTGTTTCTCCCTCTGACTAAAAGTGTCAGATTTTGTGACAATACAAAGCTGAAGTGAATGAAAAAATACATATTAGCATCAGTTTAGCAGCCCCACAATAGTTGTCTTTATCTCTTGGTATATAATGAATGTGATAGATTTTCATTTGATCTTTATATATCTGTTGATAAATTTCAATGAGTCTTGTCTACTCTAAATATTCTCTATGGCAAAAGAAATGAGCTGTTGTCCTGCACCTGATACCTATTTTGTTCAGAGTACTTTTTCTAGAAGAGGCCCAATTATCAATATCTTAAGATGACCCTAGATATGAGTTATACTTAAGCATTGTTTTGGGGGGTTTCTCTGAAGTTCTACCCCTGGGTGGGTCCAGTTGACCAAGAGAAACAAAAAACCTAAACCTTACTGACCTCTAAAAATGAAACCATCCTGTATGAATCCAGAGTAGTTCCCCTTTTTGAAAAGGAGCCCCCTGTACCACAGATAAGCAATATACTGATGAGGTCAAGTATACAAGGGGGGAAACCCTAAACACATATAAACAAATATTTATAAGAGCACTTTTTGAAGTAGCTAAGGGCCGGAAATAAAGTGGATCTTCATCCATTGGGAAATGCCTGAATAAACTGTGATATATGAATGAAATGGAATTTACTGACCATAAAAATGATGAATATGAAGAATTCAGAGACATTTGAAAGACATGTATAAACTGATGCAGAACAGAGTAAGCAAAACCATGAGAAAAATGTTTCTATGATTTTAGTGATATAAATGAAATCACAATTTAAAGACTTCAGGATCCTAATCAATACAGTCAAAACTATAACTTCAGAGTACTGATGGTGAATCAGTCAATGATATTTTATTAAACATCTACTATGTGTCAGACACTGTGCTAGGTACTACAGATACAAAAACAGAGAATGAGACAATCCATACGTACTCTGAAGGAACTTATACTCTAAAGGGGGATGAAGCATGTCTCCTGCCTCAAGTCATGGAAGTGGTAGAATATAAATGTAGAATGAGATATGTATTATCAAACATGGTCCATACATTGATTAGTTTTGTTTAATTGTATCTCTTCATTACAAGTGATATTTCTACTGAAATGGCGGTAATGTGAAAAGAGAATCAACAAAACTTTTAAAAGAATTCAAAGAAGCTATATCCCAGTGAAGGAAATACAATCAAATGAAAAATATACCTAATGACTATAACAATGTAAATAACACCAACATTGAGGAGCAATGAAACTCTAGTCAAAGATAATGGTCAATATGAGTGTCATGCTATAGTTTAAGGATACACCCTTACTTTCAGATTACAATCAATAAACTTTTTCAATGAAGGTAATTTATAAACAGAAGGTTATTAGAGTATGTGTTGGTAAGTATTGTATCAAAATACATTGTATCTATCATTTCTTTTAAGAAGAAAAGAAATGGGGAGAAAATTAAGGATCAGGTGACAAAATATTAAAATTGGTATTATCCAATAAGAATAGTGACAGAAGATATAATACTCAGAATAAGCTGACTTTGACAAAGAATGATTGGGGGAAGAGGGAGGCAAATGACTTTTTCTATGTGAGGGAAAATAGAAAGATCAAAGTATAAATTGGACCACTTCTTAGGTTTTATTGGATTATAATAATGCATTACAGAGAGAAAGTGAGACTACTCAAATTTAATTTTACTTATGCTTTCACTTCCAAGAAGAATAATCTCTATATTTCAAAGGACAGAGAAAAATAGCCTATATGAGTAAGAAAACCAAATAAATCGTGTGCCTAGCAGCTTTTAATGAACTCATATCACCAGGCCCCAATGAACTGCATCCTAGGTACTGAAAGAGCTAGTGCACATGACTAAGCCACAAAGAATTATCTTTGACTTCTTCGGTTTTTTTTTCATTTTAAACTTAACAAACACTTCCCCCTCCCCTAAAAAAAGGGCAGGGGAGAGATATTTCCACATACAAAGTATAACATAAAATAAGATTGTATATGAAACTGCACTTTTCTATGGCACTGAGGTTTTTTAAAGTAAGTAATAAATTAAACACATTACTTTCAGAGCTGCCCCACTTGTCTGTGCTTCTTTACTGACTTCCTTCTCTTCTGTGTACTTTTTTTTTTAAGTTTTATTGACTGTGGCTTTGTCCTTTTTTTGGCATTACTATTTCTAGACCTTCTCCCTCCACCATCAAATTTCCCTCCCCCAATTATAAAAAGAAATTTTAAAAATTTCTTGTTAAAAAAAACAGTCACATAAAACCACTTAAGTAGTCATGTCAGAAAATGCACGTCTCTTTATACACCTTGAGTCCATCATATTTGTGTCAACAAATAGGTACTATGTCTCACCATTGTCCTCTCAAAACATGGTTGTTTGTTGCTATGGTAAGAATTTTTAAGTCTCTCAAGTATTTTTTACTATGTTGTTGTTATTACATAAAATGTTCTGCTGCTCCTATTCACTTCATTCTTGATCGGTTCATTGAAATCATCTCAGGATTCTCTGAAGACATCTTTCATTACCTCATGTGATACAATAATATTCTATTATAATTATATACCACAGTTTAGTCATTTTGCAACTGATTAGAACTCCCTTATCTTCCAGTTCTTTGCTTTCCTTTATTATCTTTTTAATGTCCCCTTCAGGAACTACTCTCTCAAGGTTATTTGCTTTGTTATTTACCATTCACTCTCTGATATTATCTTTCCTCTTAGCCCTTTCTTCTCTTTCCTATTTCCATGTTGAATTTTATATACTTCTGCATGAAACTCTGTGTGTGTGTTCAGTTTCAATGATGATGAGATTCATTTGATGTCAGTTTGTCCTATGCCTTCCCTCAATTTGTATAATCTTATAGCACTCCAACTTTGAGAAAAAGTCAGTTCTATACTCTTCTTCCCTTTAAACAATTTCCTTTTCATTTCCTTTTCTTTTTATGCTTAAAAATATCTAAAAAGAATTGATCTACAACAAATCCTGTCTTAATTTAATGTCCATAATGATCCTCCAAGACATTAAGATTCTGAAATACTTGTTTCTTCCGCTGATTAGAATGTTAGTTCTTCACCATGATATTGTGCCTTACAATTGTACAAATAATTTACTTGTCTGTTTCTGTTGACTCAAGCTTGCATTTCAAAGTTCTTACTTGGCTTTTGTCTTTTTATGAGGAATACTTGAAAATTCTCTATTCCAGTAAAGGACCATTTTTTCCTGGTATACTCAGTATTACAGGATGTTATTCTTGATTGTAAGTCTACCCCTTTAGCCTTTTGGAATTTTTTATTGTGAGTCCTCATCTTGTTTATGGTAGAAGTTACAAGGTTTTTCTTATTCTAATTATGATTCTTTGGTACTTGAATGCTTTCTGGATGCTTGTACTATTTTATCTTTGAGCAAGGAGCTCTGAATTTTACTAGGACATACTGGGACTTCTCCTTTGGGCTTTATTTCAGGAAATGGTTGGTGAATGCTTCCTATTTTCATATTTCCCTCTGGTTGTAATAGATTTGGCAGTTTTTATTTAGAATTTCTTGAAATAGAAAGCCTAACCTTTTTTTTAATCAAGATTTTCAAAAGCTCTGATGTTCCCAAAATTATTTCTCCTTGTCTTGTTTTCTAGGACAGTTATTTTTGATCGAAGATATTACACGTTTTCTTCCATTTTTTTGAATCCTTTGATTTTGTTCTGCTTCTTATCGTCTCATGAATTCATTGATTTCTATTTGGTCCATTCTAGTTTCTTTGGGAGTCTGTTACTTGGGTAAGGTTTGTCACTCTCTTTTATCCTATATGTTTTCCTTACAATTCTTTCATCTAGAGGCTTTATTTCATATATTAACTCATACTTCATGAATTCTAGGTATCTACATAGTCTTTAAGTCATGTTGTCTTCCAGATGTACATTTTCTTCTGGAAATTTCATTTTTTATTTGTCTCTGCTTAAAGTTGTATAGTTTCTCTCATCTTCTAGGTTGATTTTTTAGATATCACTCATTCAATTATAATTTTTATGGTGCTTGATATCTTCTGTTTATTAATCTCTCCATATTTAGTTCCTGAATTGGGTCTTTGTGCTAGGACCAGGCTATGCCTTCTGACAGAATTTTAATTGAGGCAATAGGCCCTGCTTGGCCTCAACCTGGGTCTTCTGGATCCTTACACCTTCCAGAGTTTGTCCACAATAAAAGTACTAGTAGTTTTTAGGTCACCCCCTAGTTCTTTCAGGCTTAGTGCTGGATTTTCAGGATCTTCTGTATCTTCTCAGGAGACAGCGCTATGGACCTCAGAACCCTTAGGCCTAGGATGCCTTTCTGCTGGTATGGCACTAGTTGCTGTTACCCCAGTCACTGCCAAGGTCCATGTTGTGAATTTTTACCTCCCTGGGTCTATCTTATGAGAGTCATCCAATATTTTTGCCTCTAGATATGGAGGCTTTCAGGCTACAGGTATCCCCATCTTTTTCTGGTCACAGTGGAAGACTTCTATACTGTTTGCCTGTGCTGGCACTGCTTTTCTGATGGGTCCTTTTGTGAAAAGACAAAAGTCAGATTGACTGTCAATGGTCCAGGATGTAGCACATGACCTTGACTCTACAACCCCTGCTCCAAGCCACCTTCGTGGCAATTGGAACAAATTGTTCTCATGCACCCATTCCACTGGGGGGAGGGGAAGTCTTCACATGCTTTGGGTAGACATCCTTCTATATCAACGTGGTCTGAGGGCTGTTGGTTACCCTTAACTTGGTTTAGCCCATCTTCCAAGATAGTTTTACAAAGGTGTGGATACTGCGGATGCTGCAGTTTCTTGGAGCCACATGTAAGAGTTGGGTGACAAGTGAGACACAAAAGGTGGTATCTCTCAATTACCTTTGGGATCAAATATAAATTCCTCTGGCATTTAAAGCTCTTGACAACCTAACCTCTTCCTATCTTTCCACTCTTCTTACACACTACTCCTGTCTATGTACTCTACAATCCAATCTTTCCGACCTATTTATTGTTCCTCATACAGCCTAGCACTGACTGTCCCCTATGGCTGGAGTACCCTTCCATCTCACGTCTATATATTAGACTCCCTGGATTCCTTCAGAACTTAACTCTCCTGCCACCTTCTACAGGAGGCCTTCCTCATCCCCCACAGATACTACTGCCTTTCCTTCAAAGCATAACTAGTATCTCTTTGTATGTATGTGTATCCATATATATGTACGTACACATAGTTATGGTTATACATCTCCCATTTAAAGGTAAGCTCCTTGAGGGCAGGGACTGTTTTCATTTTTTTGTTGTATTCCTAGCATTTATCAGAGTGTTTGACTTACAGAAAGAAGAAAACCTCTATGAAATTCTTCTTTATTGACTACATGATTGATTATGTCTCCATGATTCTATGAACCCTGAAAACAATTCTATGGGGCATTATTGCTCGTATTATGCCCATTTCATAAACAAAGAAACTGAGTAATCACTCAGTTCACATCATACCATTTTGGTGAAGAGGAGCAGTCTTCTGACACCACTTATAGGAATTCTTCCTCTACACACACAGACCTAACCATTTAGATGTGGTTCTATTCTAGATCTTCAAGTAGACTTTATCTTGTTTACTTTAATTGGATATTCTTTCAGTTCTATCTGACTGAGCAAATTTGATCTTGGATAAACAGAATTCCATTTGTTCTTCTCAATAAGAAGGAATTAAATAAATGATTTTATTTCTCTTATCAATTTCCTGATTTATCTTTTAGTTAATTAAATAAATCTTCCTTCCATTGCCTAAAAGTTTGACAGATTTTCTCTCATATAACCTGATGGTTGCTTGGCCAGAGTGACATTGGTTGTAATGGCATGATATAGACAGACACACAGTCTTCCAATTGGGAGAGTTTAAAATCTAGAACTGACTTAAATGGAGCCAGAAAAAAACATGCTGGTTTTTAAGACACTAGTGTCTGCTTTGGGGAGGCAGCCATTAATGTGGATGTGTTAGTGATAAATGGATTATAGTATAATTGAGGTACCTCAAATTATATCGGGAATCTTTTCCACAATTTTTAATTAATATTTTCTTAAATTTTAATGAAGTTTAAGGTTTAGGATATACAATTGCCAAGTGAGAGAGAAAAGGGAAATAGCCATCATATTGTTATCTATATTTTAAAAAGAAGAAAACTGACACATCACAAGCTCATTATGGTTGCACAGCTAGAAAGAAGCAGAGATAAACCTTGAATTCAGATCTTCTGAAAACAAAGCTAGTATTATTTTTCATTGCACTATACTGTCTCTCAGTACAAAATGTAGGACATTACTTGTGAAAGAAATATTTTTATTTCAACCACAAAAAATATTCCAAAGCAAATGAAGAATAAAATCATTTAATTTCTCCTTTTGTAAGTAAGGAGTATGACATTCTCTTGCTCTGCTGTGCATGTCCATAAAGGACTCCTTCTGTGAAACTATTGTAAGATAAAGCAGAAGTGTTAAACATGTGGCCCAAGAGCAACGCACAGCCCACCACACTCCTGATGCAGCACAACCCAGATTAGCATGTAATTGGGAAAGACTTAACAAAATAAATTTAAGTATGATAAAACATACATAATGTTCCTGTATGGTTTCCCAAGTCAGTGTGTGCATGCAGGGATCATTATGTATAGTTTGGTGGCCCTCATTTCTATTTGAGTTTAATACCACTGATAGAAGGCATGTAAAATTAAGACAGAATATTCCCCTTAGGCACAGGACCATGATAAGGTGGAACAGGAGTTGGAAAATCAATTGTTTTATACCCCCACACACTGTAGATTATTTTATATTACTGATCTTTATTTTCTGTCAGAAACACCTTCACCATATGAAATTTGAGACATTTTTATGCTGACAATTAGCATATGGGAGTAGATTTAGGCTCAACAGGTATGAAAATGTATAAAGTATTCAACACAACTAGCTGAGGAAGAGAGAAGGATTAAATCCTATACTGGAAAATAAATAAAACACTTATGTGGGTCTACACTAGATCTTGAGGCCTTTAAAGGAAGGGTCCTTTTTCATCATTTTCTCTCCAGGGCCCAGCAGAATAACCTGAAAGTAATAGGTACTTAATGTCTGTTGAATATGAGTCAAACTGGTCAAAGTCATGAATATTTGCTTTTGAAATGCCCAGAGAAGTATGTTGTGTCACCTTAATGTAAGTCATACAAATCATGCATAGGCATTTCCTTCCCATTTCTGACTAACAACCTACCTAGTTCAGCATTTGTGTGTCAGAGATGATGGACTCTGTTTCCACCCTTTTGGTGACCCAGTCCTGAAAGGATTTGGTGGTTTTGTTTGTCATTGAAAGCTCTTCATGTCATCCACATCCAGAGAAAGAACTATGGAGTCTGAATGCAGAGCAAAGCAGATTGTTTTCTTTTTTGTTTTGTTTTGTATTTTCTTTCTCATGGTTTCTCTCATTCATTATAAATCTTCTATACAACATGACTAATGCCAAAATATGTTTAATAGGAATGTATATGTAGAGCCTATATAAGATTGCAGGCCATCTTGGAGAGGGAGCAGGGAGGGAGGAGGAAAAAATTAAAACTTATGGAAGTAAATGTTGAAAATCAAAAACAAATCAATTAATTAAGAAAAAAAGTTCTTCATAACCTGAGCCCTTCCTAACTTTCCAGAATGTTTATACCTTACTCCCTTCCATGAACTCCACAAATGTACTTGCAGTTTCTCAAACAACTCCCATCTATTTCTGTGCCCTGACTGTACCACAGGCCTGGAATGCTTTTTCCTCATATCAATCTCTGAGCTTCCCTGGGTTCTTTTAGGACTCAGTTCAAATCCCAATTCTTCAAAAGTTCCTTCCTGGTCCCCTGCTGCCACCACCACCCTTATCCTTACACACTAACACCTTTCCAGTTTCAATTACTTTCATCTACTCTGTCTATAACACCCTAATTAGCTAAGCTGTTTCCCTTCCTCCTAGAATGTATGCTTCTTAGGGACAGGAATGGTTGTTTGCCCTTTTTCTGTATTCCCAAAGTTTATAATAGGGCCTAGCCCAAACTAAAAAGACATAACTGCATGCTAGCTGCCTGACTGACAAATAAGGGAAATCCAGAGTGGTCCCTTGGCCCTCTTCCTTGACCCAGGGTGGCAGTAGAAGTGCACAGTACTGTGGCAATTAGAAGAGGCAGCTTCTGACTCAGCCTCTTTTTTTCACACTGCATATGGCATCATGTAATACAAAGCTTCCAGTAAGAAGAACTTTAAAATGGGGCTTCCAGATGTGACCATCATGGTAACTTCTCCCACATGGCTTCACAGACCTGCTATTGAAACTGTGGCTGCTTTTCTACTTTGGTGTTTGTTCTTTCAACAGCTTATGTGAATGAGAACCTATTTGGAGATGTAAGTGCTCAGGCTTAAAGTTGACCTTGTGAGCAAGATAGATCCAGAGGTGCTGAGTCCTTTTGAATGGAGCTGAATATCTGCAAGAGGAAGAGCCCCCAGCAACTCTGGGAGAAGACAAACATCAGCATGGGCATCAATGGGAGTCTGACCCATTTGACAAAAAGTCATGTAGTGAAAGTTGTTTAAATAGAGCAGCTGAGGAAAAAATGTAAAACACCTAATAAGCAATTCCACAACTTCTTTGGATTAAGACAGTTTTAAGTATAAACAATAGGATGGATAAGAGTGGTTAGTTCTACTGTCTTTTTACTTTGTCTTACTATCATGTTCCCTTGTTGTTAGAAGCAGGCCTGATTCAGGCTGGAATCTTTTTGTTCAGATGCAACATTAGCATGAGTGGTATCATAGAAAAGAGATTCAACAAGGATAATCCTGCCTTAGCTTGGTTAACTACAGGCTTCCTCATCTCTGTATGGAATTATCTGGTCGGCAAGGTGTTCTGTGGTGTCTCACTGTCTGAAAACATCCACCCTGTTGGAGGGGCTCTGACTTTATGAAAAGACTTTTATTCTCTTAAATGAAAGGATGACACATCAATATGATTAGAGGTTACCAGGATGTTTCTAAAGGGAGGTTTGAGCTTTGGCTCCTAGGCAAATCAAATCCCAAGGACATCTTTGCCACTTTTCAAAGAATAATTAAACTAACTTATATTGCAAAGCAAAGGAGGCAGCCCGGGGGGAGAGAGAGAGAGAGAGAGAGAGAGAGAGAGAGAGAGAGAGAGAGAGAGAGAGAGAGAGAACCCTAATACATTTGTGGTTTTATCTTTTGTGTTTTACCACTTCTTTTGTGTAGAGGAAATAAATAGCTGTCTCATACTTGATTCCTACTGTATGTTGAGTATCATTCTACTCTCTTCTTTTGGAGAAATTTTGCACATGAAACTAAACTTGAACTACAAGTAAATCATCCGTGGAGCAACAAAATGGAAGTTTAAGTAGTCAAGCATGTCAGAAAAGGAAGCCTATACCCCCTCTTAGAAGCTAGACTCCCAATGACTGAATTTAGTTCATCCTCAAGCTTTGGTCCAGAGCAGAGCTAACACTAAGAAAGAAGAAGCAGATCCTTGGCCACAGAAGTGGTTTCTCAAGATTAGGGTACAACAAATATCAATATCTGTTTTTTACAACCATATTTGTAATACTAGAAAATCTGTATAACACATTTAGCTCGGTAAAATTGCCCACCCCAAACTAAACCCTTTTAACAGTGATTTGTATATTAGAAGACACATCTTTGTTGAATATATAGGGATATACTTTTCTTTGAGTGCAGTAAGCTCTATACTAGTAAGGAGAATGAAATGTATATATCTCAGGAAAAGGGAAGAAAAGTTGATTGAAATACAGTTCACGATCTCAGCCTACTGACACCAAAGCCTCAAATAAACTCTAAATTATTATTATCAATAATAGCAATACAACACATTTTAACTAAACTAGTTTAAGTGTGTACAAAAAAATAATAGTTTGCCTAAGCCATCCAATTCAACAACTCTTTGGGTATTTGAGGGAGATGTCATCTTAGCACAATAGGATGTCTCAAAGTTTTAATAGCTTAAAACTGCACTAAGACTTTTGGGTGAGTCTAAATAACATCTATTAAAATGAAATCACAGTAAGAATATGCAACATAACCTTCATCTAGCATTAATTCGCTTTTTCTTTATAAAGCTTGATTTTATGTTTCACAAGACCTCGATATTTTCAGTGTGAATGTTCCTTCCAACAAAGAAGGTGGCCTGCCTGCCCTACCTACCTTAATGGAGTTTCATGAATTTCTAAGGTGCTACAAGAGTTCATTTGGTAATAAGCTATATTAGATATCATTGCTTTGAGGCTTTGCTTTTCAAATCATGGAAATATGGGATATTTATGAGCTTCTTTGTCTTCTCAATCATCTAGACTATGTATAAAGAAGAACTATTTCTACTAGTTCCCCCCAATTGACCAATAGCTCACAGGTTGCACAAAAGAGATAGAGAGTATGATGTGAGTGCAATAATCACTTTCAGATCTTGACCAGAATAGTAACAGTATCTAAAACTATAGCTTTTTGAATCCTCAAATGAAGGCAGATCTTCAAAATTAATGTAATGAAAATATAGATTAAATTTAAAGAAAACTGAATCAAAGCAGAGGTCTTCCTGTGAAGAATTCTCTGTTAACACTCACCTTCCCCAGCTGCTCTGCTCCATATTCCTGCTGCTCCCCACTATGTGACTGACTGGGACATGGGGGAAGATTGGGGCTGAAGGCCATGAGGTCGTTCTTGACCGTTCCTTCTCCAGAGTAAACCTTCTGCCCTCGTGGCTGGGAATACGACCAGCTCCCAGCCTCGTTCGAACACACCAGCGTAGGTTTGCCAGGCCCATACTCGCCCTGCGGGGGTGCAGAGCACCTCAGCGCCACATAGAGCAAGAGACTCAGAACCAAGAGACTGGACACTGAGCAAATCGCTATAATCAGATACACGTTTACATCCACCAGCGCTGCCTCCTTCCTAATTCCTGTCTCGGCCACAGCTCCAGCAACCTCAGACAAAGCTTTAAGGGCCTGCCCACTCTCCAGTAGTGACACGCTCACTGTGGCTGTGGTAGACAGCGCAGGTTCCCCGTGGTCCTTTACTAATACTAGCAGCACCTTCAGAGGCCCATCCGACTCCTCCAGAAGTCGCATCGTGCGGATCTCGCCAGTGTACAGACCCACGCGGAAAGGGCTTCGCCCCACATCCACCTCCGGCAGCAACTCATAAGAGAGCCACGCATTGTAGCCCGAATCCGCATCCACAGCACGGATCTTCGTCACCACGTGACCCGGAGCCACTGACTGTGACACTAGCTTAGTCTCTAGGCCGCGGCTTGCTCCAGAACCGTCAAGAGGAGGTAACACTTCTGGTGCATTGTCGTTCTCGTCTAGCACGAATACCTGGAGACTCACATTACTACCCAGAGGAGGGAAGCCTGCGTCCCGGGCGCTCACCTGGAACTGCAGCAGCTCCAGCTCCTCGTGGTCCAGGGGCTGCAAGGCGTACACTTTCCCGCTCTCTGAGTGCACTGACACGTAGCTCGACAGAGGACGTTCCCCCACCCGCCGCTCTACTAGCGAGTAAGACACCAGTGCGTTCTCTAGTGCATCCGGATCCGAAGCGGACACGGTGAAGATGTGACAGCCTGGGGGATTGTTTTCCTTCACGAACACGGTATACATAGGCTGCTCAAAAGTAGGTGCGTTGTCGTTTACGTCGCCAATATCCACAGACACGCTGGCCGTGGCCCACAGTGCTGGCGTCCCGCTGTCCCTCGCAGTCACCACCAGCTGGTAGGCCGGCACGCGCTCGCGGTCCACGGGGCCCTCCAGTACCAACGAATAGTAATTCCTGAAGGTGGACACCAGCGTGAAAGGGCCGGGGGGTGACAGGGAGCAAGTCACCTGCCCATTGGCGCCTGAATCACGGTCAGATACGCTAATGAGGGCTATGACTGTGCCCGGTGGGGAGTCCTCTTGGACTGGAAGTGAAAGTGACGTCACAGATACCTCAGGAGAGTTATCGTTGGTGTCCAGAATTTCCACCAGAACCGTGCAATGACCAGCCATTGGAGGGTTCCCTTTGTCAATGGCCTCGACCCGAATTTCATACATATTTTTCTTTTCAAAATCCAATTCTCCTTTTACTCTAATTTCTCCTGTATCTGGACTTATGTGGAAAGTGCGTCGCACTTCAAGAGGTACTGGGCTACGGAATGAGTATGAAATATGTCCATTAGTTCCATCATCAGCGTCAGAGGCATTGAGTTGGATCACCAAGGTACCATTTGAAGCGTTCTCTAACATTCTCACTTTATAAACGGACTGGTCGAATTGCGGGGCATTGTCATTCACATCCAGCACTTTGATAAGCAATTCAACACTGCCAGTGAGCTCTGGCTTGCCCCCGTCAATGGCAGTCAGTAATAAATTATGTTGTTGCGTTTCCTCCCTGTCCAAAGACTTCCTTAGAATAAGTGATAATGAAGTCGTTTGTTCACTGTCGCGTTGTACGTGCAGAGAAAAATATTCACTGGGACTAAGCTTGTAGGTCAAGGCCGCGTTCTCTCCTACATCTGCATCAGATGCGCCATCTAGCGGGAAACGAGCGTCTGGTGGTCTCGATTCAGCAATATTTATTTCTTTCTTGTTTTCTGGGAACATCGGAGGATTATCATTAATATCCTTGATCTCCACCTCCACATGGAAAACCTGCAGCGGTTTGTCCACGATCACCTCCAGGTGGATGCTACAAACAGGACTGCGGCCGCACAGCTCCTCCCGGTCGATCCGAGAATTCACAAACAAGATGCCGTTCTGCCCATTGACCTCCAGGTAGTCCCTGCGACCCTTGGACACCACCCGGAACATCCTCGACACTAGCTCCCCGACCTCCAGACCCAGATCCTGCGCGATTCGCCCCACGAACGTACCGTGTTTCGCTTCCTCCGGCACCGAGTAATGGACCTGGCCGCTCCCCACCTCCCAGGCTGTGTGGAGCAGAAGAGAAAACAGTAGAGACTGGACTCTCTGCGCGCCCCCCATTACA
Source organism: Petaurus breviceps papuanus (assembly GCF_028583685.1). Taxonomy (NCBI): domain Eukaryota; kingdom Metazoa; phylum Chordata; class Mammalia; order Diprotodontia; family Petauridae; genus Petaurus; species Petaurus breviceps. The sequence continues at coordinate 739,695 of NW_027187165.1, forward strand.
CATATGAAAGATTAGCAGTATCTGAATTGGTTCTTCAGGGAAGCAAAAGGATAAATTCTTTGTTGTAAACTGTTTGGATCGAGCCAATAGTATGGCCTCTATCTGATTCCAGGAAAGATTTACAAGAGTTGCTCCGTGATCAGCCGGATTCAAGGAGAAACTGCTCCTTTCTTTCTTCACCAAACCTTTTCAGTGAAGAGCGACACCATGTGCCTGAATGTGTAACTAAAATAGTCATGGATTCTCCGAATTCTCAGCTGGTGTGGAATTTCCTTTACGTGTCTGATATTTTCACCTTTGACTTCTGACCTCTACTCCTTTTAAAGAAGTAATTTCATTTCTGGAGATGATGAATCCCCTATTTCTTCCTTTTAGTTGCTGCTCCATCGAACATTTTTGTACCAGAAACATGAAGAGCTTGGCTCTCTCTATACACTTTTAGAACTGTTCATGCATTTAGTGTTCTGAACGTCTTACTGGGAAGCCTAGTGAAGCTAGTTACTTCGAACAATCCTTTCAGGAGAACTGACTTCATCCTGCCTAACTGTGTTCCAGTTACAGCTTGGAAGAGTGTCTCTTTCACATTTCCTTAGGTCTTGTCAATAAAATAGCATTTCTTCCAGTCAGATTGAGGACAATGAGAAATAAGAATTTCTTGGTAAGTGATCCTTTGAATTTTCTTTATTTAAAATTGTGATCAAATTTTTCCTGGGATTATAATCTTTCCCACTGACTTTGTTATCTACGCACAAAATTTATTTTTAAAAATATTCTAAAATTATAAAGAGTAACCACTTGGGTATCTGCAGTGAGGTGTGATGGACATTGAGTGATCATAGACAAATTACAAAGTCTTTGAACTTCAAATTTCTCCTCCATAAAATTGGAATAATAATACTTTTAGCACTTACCTCTCAAAGTTGTTGTGGGGATTGAATGAGATAATGTGAGTAAATCATTTTGTAGGACTTAAAATGCATATAAATGGATATTACTAAAATCCTTCAGAATGATTTGTTTCTTGAGCTGCTTTTATCAAAACTGTTAGGGTTCTGGGCCTATAGTCAGGAAGGTCTGAATTCAAATTCCACCTCAAACACTAGTTGTGAAACCCGGGCAAAGTCACTTAATCTGTTTGCCTGAGTTTCTTCATCTGTAAAATATGGGTAATAATAGCACTCACCTTTCAGTTAGTGTGAGGATAAAATGAGATACTTTTTTTGGCTTTTTGGAGGGCAATTGGTGTTAAGTGACTTGCCCAAAGTCACACACCTAGCAATTGTGTCAAGTGTCTGAAGCTGGATTTGAACTCAGGTCCTCCTGACTCCAGGGCTGGTGCTCTATTCACTGTACCACCTAGCCACCCCCCCAAAAAAACACATTTCTTTTTTTTTTGCTTTTTTGGAGGGCTATTGGGGTTAAGTGACTTGCCCAAGGTCACATGGCTAGTTTTTGTGTTAAGTGTCTGAGGCCACCTTTGAATTCAAGTCCTCCTGACTCTAGGGCTGGTGCTCTATTTACTGTGCCACTTAGCCACCCCAAAATGAGATACTTTTTAAAAGTTCTTTGCAAACCTTCAAGCACTATATAAAGTCTAGCTATCATTATCATTATCATCACTATTATTCTCACCTGCTCTTCTACTTCCAGGAAACCTTCTATAGACATTCCAAATAGTAGAATCCAATAAATGTCACTAAGGAAAACTATATTATGTTTTGGATCTTCTACCTTACAAAGTTTATTCTATGTAATAGGAGAACAAATCAAAAATAAAATATAACCAAGAATAATGAATTTTTTTAAAAACAGTTATCTAATTCAATTATCTCCTTTTTTATACAAATCAAATCTCAATGATTAAATGTTTCCAAACTGATTCCAGTTCACTTAGTTATCATCATGATTTCAAGGGAAAAATACACCCCAAATAATTTGTTCTTAACATTGAATATAGTCTCTTTCAGAAAACAATATATAATCTGGATATTTAAGCCTAATTGTGTCTATCCTTCATGAAAAGTGACATATAACAAGGACGTCTCATGTGCCATTTACATATTTTTGTAGGCGGTGAGGAACCACAGCAATACATCCACATATAGTTGGCATTTGTCTGCTTAAGCAAACAGATTCAGTCTTATATGTAAGTGTTGGAAATGTACAACTGTCCCAAGGAAAGGTGAGTCATGGTCATTGGTAAAGCAATAGTGGATCCTCTTATCATTTGACTTTTGTACCTCCAGAACATCCCTAGAAAGGAAATTTTAAAAATTTGATGAACTCATCTTCACTCTTATAGGAACTGCCATTCTTTCTTTCTCCTAAACATACTGCTGATGGGTAGCATTCATCACATACTATATTCAGAAAATAATGCTAGATGTTGAAGGAGATAACAAAAACAAGATTAGGTCTCTTTCCAACTACCAACATTTTTACTCTTGCACCATACTTATTTATTCCAAACTTATTTTGTACCAGTAGGCTTTAAGTTCCTTAAAGATAAAAAACTTGCTTTTTCATCTGACAGCATGAATACTGAACCAATAGAAGAAGATTCCCCAGCACGTTGAGTAAAACTTTATTGGTAAGTTATAAAGATACAAGGACAGTAGATCTGTAGAAAGAGTATTGTCTCAAAAAAAGAGTATTGTATTTGGAGTCAGAGGACATATATTGTAAATATGGCTGTACTATTTACTCTCTGAGGGATCTTGGGAAAATCTGTCAACTCTCTGAATTACAACTTCTTTATCTGTAAAAATAAGTGGATTAAACTAGATGCTGCTAAGGATGATTCTAGTACTGTCTATAACATTAGAGAAGATCTATTTTGAAATTGGCAATATAGGACCCATATCCATTAGAACACAGATCCAGAATCCAGGCTCTGATACTTAGCACCACACCCAGAAATAACTGGCCATGTAATCTTGAGCAAGTTACTTAACCCCAATTGCTTAAAAAAAATAGAACACAGATCCATCAAAAATATCAAATTATTGCTATTGACTAAATAAGGCACATGGTAGACTCTAAATTTAATTGAACTGATAGTTAAGACTATTATACAAAGAGCTATGGCATAAAATATAGTGTGGCAAACAAAAGTTATGCAAAATACTAGGAGAGATCTGAAAATTCCAAAAAAGCATTTCAAAGAGAACCATGTCTGCTTTGTTCCCAAAAGAGGAAACAACCAGCAACTACTGCTTGCAAAAGGAAAAAGTCCAGAGTAATGTAGAGGGGATGGCGTTTTTGCCCTTGGGTGGAATATATCTTCTGCCAGGAACAATTCCAACCCTTCTTGAAGGAGTATTAATGCTTTGGGGACCCTAGGTTTGCAAATAATAAAATACAGTTATTAATGTAGCTATAATAAGGGATCCCACTGATTTGAGATATTCTGAGATATTATTCATCCGAGGCTTAACTGCTCACAGGGCATTTGCTTCAGCTGTCATACAAGATCTCATGAATACCAAACCGAATCTGACTTACAAATTTTAGAACCTAGAGAATGAAGAAAACAAACATACTTAGTGGAAGAGGATGGGGAAATATGGAAAGGAGAAAATGATGTTTCCCCCTTACATCCTGCTCTTTCTTCTGTTCTTGTCCATCAACACCTCCCAGAAAAGATCACTGGCCCAAGTTAATAAGAGGCATGGGAGAAAAGTGGCCTAGTAGGGGTCTGGTTCAATTTTAGTTTAATTGCAATGATTTCCAGGACCAGCAACCACAGTACTGAACAGCTTAGCTCTACAAGAAGTTACAGCTAGGTTCATCTCTAAAGTTATCATCTAAATATTCCCTAAGGAATTTTAACTGAATGTGTCCTGTATGAAGACACAGTAGTGGAATGAATGGAATGCTGGGATTGGAGTCAATCTCTTCATTGGATTGGTGGGATTAGAGTCAGTCTCTTACATTTGCTGGTTATTTGACTCTGGATGAGTTACTTATGTACTTCAGACACCATTTGAGGACTTAAAAACAAGTCACATACAGGGCTGTAGTTTCTTTACCTTAGTGAATATTCCTAACACACTAAGCAAATGACACCTCCCTCAAACATTCACCTTCTTATTACTAAATCAATTTAGTCCCCAATTGAGGCATTTCAAGATTCTCCTGCTTTCTTACATCTTCCTGAATTTTAAAGCACTTTGTCTTCATATCTTACATAATATTATAGGAATTACTTCCTTCCAAATGTATGCAAGGGGCCAATTTATTAGATTTTCTCTTTGATTTTCTAAACTTTCCTTATTTTATTCACTTTATATAAAATGAGAAATCTTGTGAATTAGAAGCTTAGGAAGGTACATTTTTTTTTTGCTTTTTGGAGGGCAATTGGGGTTAAGTGACTTGCCCAAGGTCACACAGCTAGTTTTTTGTGTTAGGTATCTGAGGCCGGATTTGAACTCAGGTCCTCCTGAGTTCAGGGCTTGTGCTCTATTCACTGTGCCCCCTATGCGCCCCTGGAAGGTACATTTTCTAAAATTCTGGGGGTACCACTTAAGAGCCAGTATATATAATAGATTGTACTGGATAACGTGAAAGAGTTTGATGTTCCAAACTAAGAGCCTAATTTCCTCCTAAAATATGATTAGGGATTAAGCACCATCTACTTTATCATAACCTAGAGGTGCAATAATGATTCCAATTTTATCTTACATATTCATCTAGTTTGCTAGTTGAATTCTTATAATACTCCAATGATCTGTGATCTCATGATGTCATTCCCTCCCCAAATATCATTTGTTACTCTATGCATGTTTGCCTATTCTGTGTGATTCCTTTCCATACCCTTCCATAAACTGGACATAGAAGGTCCACCCAACCTGCTGAGGGCCTTCCTCTGTTTCTCTTGAGTCATAAATGGAAATATATTAGTATTAATTGCCTTATGCAACACCAAGGGGCATACAATTGCCTGCGTTGGTGAGTATATGCTGGGATCTTAAAGCCTGTGGAATACCACTGGGGGTACAACAGGAGTCATCAACCCAAAAAGAACCCTTTATAGTTTAAAAAAAAGAAATACGTGTTTCTTCACAAATCATTGGAACCTATGACTAACCAATTGAGAAACGCAACATTTGAGAACACAGAGATAAAGTACAAATTAATACAAAATAAAAAGCAAAGATTAAACATAAAGCTAGAAATTTAAAAGTCATCATTTAAGATTTCCTAATGATAGCTTTGGACCTGGAGATTCATCAAATATAAAGACCTTCAAACATTATGGACCAGTTACCTCCATTTAAGAATGGAATGTGTTCGAAGATAATCATCAGCATAAAAAAACTAAGTCTAAATTTTAAATTTTGATTAAAAAATGTACAATTGAAAAATAACTCACAATTAGACAGGGATTCTGACTCTCCTCATTTGACTGGGGAAGATTAGGGCTGAAGGCCATGAGATCAGTTTTGACTGAGGTCTCTCCAGAGCAAAATTTCTGCCGTCGCTGCTGGGAATAAGACCAATTCTCCACCCCATTAGAGCACACCAGTGTGGTCTTCCCAGGTTCATACACTCCCTGGGGCGGCGCGGAACACCGAAGAGCCACATACAACAGCAGACTCAGCACCAACAAACTAGACACCGAGCAGATAGCTATGATCAAATACACATTCACATCCACCAGTGCTGCCTCCTTTCTAAGCCCCGCCTCAGGTGCGGGCCCAGCAGCTGCTGCAGCAGCATTGAAAGACAAGGCCTTCACCGACAATCCACTTTCCACAAAGGACATACTGACTGTGGCAGTCGCAGACAAGGCAGGTTCTCCATGGTCTTTTACTAAGACAAACAGCATCTTCCGAGGGCCATCTGACTCTTCCAGAGATCGGGTCGTGCTGATCTCGCCAGTGTACAGACCCACTCGAAAAGGGCTGCGCCCAACGCCCACCTCAGGCAGCAACTCATAAGACAGCCACGCATTATAGCCAGAATCCGCATCCACAGCACGGATCTTCGCCACTACATGGCCCACAGCCACCGACTGTGACACCAACTCAGTCACTGGGCTATCACCAGAGTGAGGTGACAGCACAGCCGGCGCGTTGTCGTTTTCGTCCAACACGAACACCTGCAGGCTCACGTTGCTCCCTAAAGGAGGGAATCCAGAATCCCATGCGCTCACCTGGAACTGCAGCAGCTCCAGCTCCTCGTGGTCCAGGGGCTGCAAGGCGTACACTTTCCCGCTCTCCGAGTGCACAGACACATAACTCGACAGCGGGCGCTCCCCAATACGCCGCTCAACCAGCGAGTAAGACACCAGCGCGTTCTCCTGCGCATCTGGATCTGACGCGGACACTGTGAAGATGTGATGTCCGGGTGGGTTGTTCTCTTTCACAAACACTGTGTACACAGGCTGCTCGAAGGAAGGTGCATTGTCGTTTACATCTCCGATGCCCACAGACACTCTGGCCGTGGCCGAAAGCACTGGCGTCCCACCATCCCTCGCTGTCACCACCAGTTCATAGGCCGGCACGCTCTCCCGGTCAACAGAACTGTCCAGCACCAGCGAGTAGTAATTCCTAAAAGTGGACACCAGAGTGAAGGGCCCCGGGGGGGACAGCGAGCAAGTCACCTGCCCATTGGCGCCAGAGTCTCTGTCGGACACACTAATGAGGGCAATGACTGTGCCTGGTGGGGCATCCTCTAGGACTGGCAGTGACAGGGAGGTCACAGACACCTCAGGATCATTATCATTAACGTCCACGACTTCCAACAAGATTGTGCAATGACCAACCATGGGAGGAGCTCCTCTGTCAGTGGCGGTTACCTGTATTTCATATAAGCTATTGTCTTCGAAATCGAGTTCCCCACGAATTCGAATGTCTCCAGTAACTGAATTCATAATAAAAATGCATTTTTCACTTTCCGGTGAAATCCTTTTAATTCCATAAGAAACCTCTCCATTGATTCCTTTGTCGGAATCTGAAGCGTTAAGTTTAATCATTAGCGTCCCATTTGGTGAGTTTTCCAAGAGTTTAATTTTATATTCGGATTTATCAAATTTAGGAGGATTATCATTTACATCCAAGACTGTGATAAGTAGTTCAACAGTTCCAGTGAGTTCAGGCTTTCCCCCATCAGTGGCCGTCAGTAACAAACTGATTTCTGGAGTTTCCTCCCTGTCCAACAATTTATGTAATACTAGTTCAGGCAATATTCTTTTGTCATTTTTAGTTATCATTTCCAGAGTTAGATAATCATTGTGACTAAGTTGGTACTTCAGGAGAGAATTTGGGCCAATATCCGCATCGGACGCGCCCTCTAGTGGAAAACGCGAGTCTAGGAGTCTGGATTCTGAAATAAATACATTTTGCTGTTTTTCCGGGAACACAGGTGGGTTGTCATTAATGTCTTTGATCTCCACCTCTACATGGAAAACCTGCAGTGGCTTGTCCACGATCACCTCCAGGTGGATGCTACAAACAGGGCTGCGGCCGCACAGCTCCTCCCGGTCGATCCGAGAATTCACAAACAAAATACCGTTCTGCACATTGACCTCCAGGTAGTCCCTGCGACCCTTGGATACCACCCGGAACAGCCTTGACACCAGCTCCCCGACCTCCAGACCCAGGTCCTGCGCGATTCGCCCCACGAACGTACCGTGTTTCGCTTCCTCCGGCACCGAGTAATGGACCTGGCAGCTTCCTATATCCCAGGCTGTGCCGAACAGAATCGAGAACAGCAGCTGCCGGGCTCCCAGGACGCCTTTCTTGGAAACCCCCATAGCCCGCGCTTGATGAATTTTTAGTGAAATAAGCAGGATAATTTCTTGGAGTCTGCTTATCCACAATTTGTCTATTTCCTTAAAGATGTTGTCATTAAACTATCAAGCATCCTTCATCAAAATGGCTCCTATCTTCCTATGACTGCTTTTCAGTATTCAAGAATGGAGTAGGATTTTTCACTTCCCTCACCTTTTGGGTGGACAGCGACACCATGTGCCCATTTGTGTAAGTTTTTTAAAAGAAAATTACTTTCTTACTTTCACTTTAATATCTATGTCTCATCAGTTTTCCCTTTCCTTCTAAACCGTTTAAATATAGATTCCATTCAGTTATAGAATTTTCTTAATTCAAGTAATATATGAAGTTTATTTTCTCTTCCTTAATATCCTGTTAATTCCTTTCACTTGAAATTTGTAGATATATTTCAAAGTACTGGCAGATGACTAACAAATTCAAAATACCTTAAGACAGAGTGGCACATGTGGAGAGGGTTGCTCTGGAATCGTTGCACTGCTGGTACTGCCTGTTTGACCTTGAGTAAAATGAGTTTTTGATTAGATGACTTCGAAGGTCCTTTCCGGCTCCAAATCTATTACTGTATGATCTAATGTGATTGGTTGTACATAAATAAGGAAGAAAATCCAATGGCTAGTTTGTTATTGAAGACCACTGACAATGACTTCTGCTTAAAAGTGATTCAATATTATCTTCAGTTTAAAAACATTTTATTAAATGAGAACCTAGCAGTTTGTTTAATTTCAAAAACGTTTTTTTACTAAAACCTAGAGATCTTTTTTTTCTAGATACAATTACTTAGATGTGTCAACATAATATGAAAGTGTTTCCCTTCTTCTCAGTTGATTTCTCCAACAGATTTATTTGCTGGACGCTGAGATTCAGTGGGAATGCTGTGTCTTCAAACATGTTGTCTTAGGTTGAAGTCTTAAAACATCTCTTTGTTTGAGGTTTTGAAATGCAATACCCACAGTAAATCCTCTCTTTGGAGTTTCTGTTGATTTTCAAATGGCCACCTTATAGGTCGATTTAACAGTCAGGTACTTAATAACCATTAATAAAGCAAGTCACTTAAGATACTAAGTAGTCATTCCCTGCAGTCTAGTTATGTGCTTACCTCTATGATTTCTTCAGAGGAGACCTAGGATTAGGATGACAAAGCAAAAATCATTCCAAAGACCTTCCTTGCTTTGCCTTCTTCAAGACCACTCTCAAAGGAAAAGAAAGAATAAAGTAGGATCTGCAACTGATAGGAGGAAAGGAAACCCATGTAATGAGAAACAGAATTCTCCACTTACTTTTTGTTATTGTACACCTATATGTAAGTAATTCATGGGTTCTGTACTTTGAGAAGAGATCTTAAAAGAAATTATGAATGAAACCTTTATTAAACTGAAAATTTATTTTTAAAGATGCATTTATTTTCTATTTCAATCTATATGACTCCATGCAGTATCTGGTTATGATATCAATTTTGTGAACAAAGATAAAACAAAACAAAGAAAGTCCCTTAAGATTAAGTAACTAGAATTTAGGTGAAATTTTTGGCAAATTTTTGACTATCGGAAGTGATTAAATTCAGAGTAATATGTTGAAGCTGAGGAAACTGTTTCTTTTTAACGTGTTTCAATATAAATGAAGTTTTACTATACTTCCTTTTTCATAAAAAAATTATTTATGTTACAATCTTCATGACTAAGACAATGTAATAGAAATAGGTGCTTTAGACAATAATAGAAATAGACATCATCTACAGCCAAAAAATCATTACAATGTAAAACAAACTTAAACACCAAAAGGAAACGCCAAGTTTGTAAGGTTAAAGCTTAAATAACTAAACTATGAGGAGTGAAAAGCAAGCAGGAAAATTTGAATGGTATACAACATGGGCTATGAATGTGACTATGAAGAGTGGCACTGAATAAGACTCTAAATTTGAAATGATTCGAAAATGAATACTTTGAAGTTATCCAAACTTTGCAAGTATGACTGGCTAATATACAAGTAGAATAAAGGCGCATACAAATCCTTAACATGATCCTTTTAAGGTCACAAGGAACACTTTCTCCAGTAAAAAATGGCATCCATTAATCAAAATGAACATTTCTAGACTGTCTCACTGGAAACTACAAACTTAATATTATCCCATTTATTTGCCAAAATTTCTTGTGCTTTAATACTAATTGCTAATGCCAGGCATTGGAGTATCATCCTCAAAAAAAATGACTACAGCAACCCAGCATTTGGTTATTAAATATCAATTGCTATGACGAAATAATTCCAATGTCTTTGAAAATTACATATTTTTCCAGAAAAAAAATTACACTAGGTTTTCCAGGAACCAAAACAACACAGCATTTTACAAAAATTCCTTTCAGCTATTCCAGTACAAGTAGTTTAGACGGGCACTGCACATGGACACTGAGCTGGACCCAGCTTTGAAAACAACGAAGATATTGGACTGGATTCCACTGAGGAAATGACGTGGCATTTTCAACAATAGCAAGCATTCCCTAACATAAAATGACATGGTTTTTATAAAAAGAATATTCTTCTAGTGATGCTGTATGGCTGCAAATCATGGAATACCACAATTTCCAAAGAATGAAAATTACAAGAGACATAGAGGGCAATGGAGAGAGACAAGAGGTAGGTACAGGTAGGCTGCAGCAATCAATGAGCAATGATATGAATGCTAGGAATGGCATAAAACATATCATGAATTATGATTAAAAAAAGATTATATGGTTATGTAGACAAAGAGAGAAATATGAAATAGTTTCCAAGTGTTGCACAGGTACACATAGAATGCTTACTCTGGAAAAGGGGCTAAAACAGTAGAGTATATTTTAATGGAACATTTATGTGAAGATATGTACATGAATTTCACAGGATGAGGAGAACAAGAACAAGGAGGAGGAGGAGGAATTAAAAACTATAAAAGTCAACCTGCTACAATCTTGACGGAATATAAGACTCACCTTGCCCAAAGGCTCCTTCTTGGCCTCCTGCTGTTCTCTATCTGAAGACAGGGGACACGGAGGAAGGTTGGGGCTGAAGGCCATGAGATCGTTCTTGACCGTTCCTTCTCCAGAGTAAACCTTCTGCCGCCGCTGCTGGGAATACGACCAGCTCCCAGCCTCGTTCGAACACACCAGAGTGGGCTTCCCAGACCCGTAGATGCCCTGCGTTGGCGTAGAGCACCGCAGTGCCACATAGAGCAGCAGGCTCAACACCAACAAACTGGACACAGAACATATGGCTATGATCAAATACACGTTCACATTCACCAGGCCTGTTCCCTTAACAATGGATGAAGCTGCTGACTGCCTAGCCAATCCAGAAGATGTCTGAAGGGCTTGACCACTCTCCAAAAGTGACACACTCACCGTGGCTGTGGCAGACAGCATTGGTTCCCCATGGTCTTTTACTAATACTAATAGCATCTGCCTCGGCCCATCTGACTCCTCCAGGGTCCGCGTCGTGCTGATCTCGCCAGTGTACAGACCCACGCGGAAAGGGCTGCGCCCAACGCCCACCTCTGGCAGCAACTCATAAGACAGCCACGCATTATAGCCAGAATCTGCATCCACAGCCCGGATCTTCGCCACTACATGGCCCACAGCCACCGACTGTGACACCAGCTCGGTCATTGGGCTAACGCCAGAGTGAGGTGGCAGAACAACTGGCGCGTTGTCATTCTCATCCAACACGAATACCTGAAGACTCACATTACTACCCAGAGGAGGGAAGCCCGCGTCCCGGGCGCTCACCTGGAACTGCAGCAACTCCAGCTCCTCATGGTCCAGGGGCTGCAAAGCGTACACTTTCCCGCTCTCTGAGTGCACTGACACGTAGCTCGACAGAGGACGCTCCCCCACTCGCCTCTCCACCAGAGAGTAAGACACCAGCGCGTTCTCCTGTGCATCCGGGTCCGATGCGGACACTGTGAAGATGTGATGCCCTGGTGGGTTGTTCTCCTTCACGAACACTGTGTACAAAGGTTGCTCGAAGGCAGGCGCATTGTCATTCACATCGCCAATGCCCACAGAAATTCTGGCGGTGGCCTTCAGAGCTGGAGTCCCCCCATCCCTCGCAGTCACCACCAGTTCATAGGCTGGAACGCTCTCACGGTCCACCTTGCCGTCCAACACTAGAGAATAGTAATTTCTGAAGGTGGACACCAGCGTGAAGGGCCCTGGGGGCGACAGTGAGCAAGTTACCTGCCCGTTGGTGCCCGAATCACGGTCAGATACGCTGATGAGGGCAATGACTGTGCCGGGTGGGGCATCCTCCCTAAGTGGAAGCGATAGCGACGTCACGGCCACCTCTGGAGCATTATCGTTGATGTCCAGGACTTCCACCAAAACCCTGCAGTGACCCGCCATAGGAGGGTTTCCCTTATCAGTCGCCTCTACCTGGAGTTCATAGAACTTATTTTCCTCGAAATCCAATTTTCCATTTATCCTAATTTCTCCTGTATTTTCATCTAATCTAAACAAGTCATTTCTCTTTGGTTTTATGGAACGCAATGAATATTGTAAAATTTTGTTTATTCCTTCATCCCGATCAGTGGCATTGACCTTTACTATAAATGTACCATTTGCAGCGTTTTCCAATAAATTCACCTTGTACTCAGACTGATCAAACTCAGGATCATTATCGTTGACGTCTAACACCGAGATCTTTAATTGGACTGTGCCCGTGAGCTCTGGCTTGCCCCCGTCAGTGGCGGTCAGTAACAGATTAATCTCGGGAGTATCTTCTCTATCCAAAGATTTTCTTAACAAAAGTGACAAAGCTTTACTTTGCTCTCTGCTCGTTTGCGTTTCCAAAACAAAATATTCATTAGGGCTGAGTCCATAGGTCAAGAGAGAGTTCACTCCGATATCTGCATCTGACGCGCCCTCTAGCGGAAATCGGGAGTCTGGCTGTTTAGATTCAAAAATGAACAGCTTTTGTTCTGTAGCAGGAAACATAGGCGCATTATCATTAATATCCTTGATCTCCACCTCCACATGGAAAACCTGCAGCGGTTTGTCCACGATCACCTCCAGGTGGATGCTACAAACAGGGCTGCGGCCGCACAGCTCCTCTCGGTCGATCCGAGAATTCACAAACAAAATTCCGTTCTGTGCATTGACCTCCAGGTAGTCCCTGCGGCCCTTGGACACCACCCGGAACAGCCTCGACACCAGCTCCCCGACCTCCAGACCCAGGTCCTGCGCGATTCGCCCAACAAACGTACCGTGTTTCGCTTCTTCCGGCACCGAGTAATGGACCTGGCTTCTCCCCACCTCCCAGGATGTGTGGAGCAGAAATGAGAGCAGCAACTGCCGGAGTTTCAGACCGCCAGGCTCGGAAAATCCCATTGTTAACACGAAATGTATCTACTTCTCTCCTCCGTGATTTGCAGTTTATAATCAAACAAGATTCTTTAGAAGGTAATCCTGTGTCTGTAGTTTCCTGTGGTATGGGTTTAAAAACATGGATGCTGGCGAAATCTCAATGCAGTGTCTTTAAAACCGGGAGAAGAGGAGTGATTTCATGCCTTTCGGATTTGTTTTATTTGAGCCTACAGCGTCACCGTGTGGTAATTTGGGTAAGTCTGAAATTTAGTCTGTTGAATCACATCAATTGTATTTTTTCTAACTTTTTATATCTCCATTGTCTTGTGCCTCTCAGTTGCTCTTTCTTTGAGCATTTTTATTTTATTCATTAATATGATATTTCTGAATTGTGGTACGACGGAAAGCACAGCATAATAGCCCTTTCACATTCCTTCTTAATGAAAGTCAAGTATATTTAAATGAATAACTTTCTTCCGGTTAATGTATAATAATATGATATAATAATTTGTTTTCGTTTGAGAAAAAAGTGTCGCAGCAATTCTCTCCCACATTCTTTTTCAAAAAGAACTTACTAGATCGTAAGCTTTAGGAGACCTAGGACTTTGTCTTTTTTGTATTTTCAACGCCTCCACCTTCCCAACAACACAGCAGCACATAGTATGCACCGATAAATACTTGTTGGATTTCTTTAAAAACAAAGCCTTAGTCGAATGGGTCAGTTTGACCTCTACCCTTTGCCTAATTTTGCAAAATTGTAGCCATATTTGTCATCTTAAACGGAAGCATGAGCCCAAATTTGTCTAACTTTGCAAGACTGTAGCTATATTTGTTGTCTTGAGTGAAAGCATAATGAGCCCAAATCGGTTTCATTTAATGTGCCTGACACATTAACTGTTAGTAAAGTTAGTCAATATTACTATCTGTTAAGAAGAACCCAAATCTATCAGAAGTCTCAGAGCTTTCCTAAACATGAAAGAAATATTTCATTTTGTTTCACTTTAAATTAAGCTTTCTTGGGTGAAATAAAACAAAAATTCTAAGTTTTTAAAATATCCAATCCTCCTGTGAAAAAATGAAGTAATTATTTTTCTGAATTAAGTGCATGTAACCTCTGCTCAAGTGGAGTTATTGAAGTGATTTCACTTACGTTGGACATTACCTCGTGTGGAAATGTCCTCGACCTTATGGTTCACATTGGCATTTAGTATATTATTTATAAATTTATAGAGTTATCCAGAAGCAGTTTAATTTGCCAGTGATGATACCTCCCAATATGTATCAAAAATATAAGAACTCATGTCTTCCAGACTCCATAGTTGACTTCCTAGTTATTACTCCACAATGCTAAATAGGATAATAGCTCACAAAAAAAAAGATATTTGAAGATTTTTGTGTTTCAATGAAAATTTGACTGAAGAATGAATGAGGGTTTCTTCGATCATGCTGGAAGTACTGGAAAGGGACTAAGTGCCTGGAGAGCAGAGACTATTTTTTTTTCTTGCCTTTTTTGGTACACTTACCTCTTACCACAATTCCAGGCATAATAAGTAGGCATTTAATAAATGCTAGCTTACTGACTGACTTTTAGTTAAACAGTGATGTTGTAGTTCCTAATTATGAATAATAACAATAGCTAGAGGACAAGAGTTCTTTTGACAGTCACAAAACATACTAACTATAACAATAACACTTATTTGTAGAGAACTTTAAGGTTTTCAATGTCGTGATATGACTTGTTTTCTTTGCTATATACTTATCCTCAAGAGTGTTATTATTCCAAAATATGCATCACTACCCCCCCACACACACACACGCACAATGTTTTTATTTTAAGGAATGATAGAATCTTTCATTGTTACATTCAGAATGAATATTTTGTAATAAAATCTTAGTAGCTAGATTTTTGAGCCTGCTTATGAAATTGAACTGAGAAATTTGATGGTGACTAACAGTTAAAGGACTGGAGAGCATTTGATAGAATTGGGAATATTTACCCTCAAGGAGCTGTTTATACTGAAGGGGACAGTATAACTACCTAATGATATCTGAAGAATTTGTGTGGAAACAAAATGAGACTTGTGCTTAATTTCAGAGAGCAGGCCAGAGAGTAACAAATGGAAGTTGCATGGAATAAGGGTAAACTTCCTAATAATTAGAGCTATTCAGATGTGAAATGGATTGTCTTGAGATGTACTGAAACTCCCGGTCAAGGATAACTTCTCCTGAATATGGAAGAAAGTATCTTTGTTTTCCTGCCTTTTGGATTACATATAGTCTGTGAGGTCCTGTCCAATTATGAGATTATAAAATTTTGTAAAATGCAGTATGTGTTTAAGGGATTCACACTACCATTCAGATTATAGATATATGTCCAAGGAGCTACTGAAATTGAGAGTGGAGGGATAGAAAGCCAGGGGGAAGGTACGAACTGTGTTCAAAATACATTTGATAACATTCTAGGATCTTAACAAATGGAAAGACAAATTTAAATTATGATGACTGTGTCATATAATTAACAATACCAACTAAATCTAAAATCCAACTGTTTAAGCTCAACAAAAACCCAAAACAAAATAGGAGGAAGAGGAAGGAGAAGAAGAGGGAGAAGACCACGACGAGGAGAATACAGGGGGAAATAAATATCATGAAAAAGAAGCTACACATGATCCAAGCTAGTATTGTGACAGACAAAATATTTCAAATAACCCACCTGATCTGAGGAATTTGCAGTTGCTTCCTTCTGTTCGACTTTATGCACAAAGCCAGGACAAGGAGGAAAGTTGGGGCTAAAAGCCATGAGGTCGTTCTTGACCGCCCCTTCTCTGGAAAAACCTTTCTGGCGCCGTTGCTGGGAATGTGACCAGCTCTCCATCCCACTAGAGCACATCAGCGTAGGTTTCCCATTTTCGTACTCACCCCTTTGAGGTGTTGTGCATCGCAGCAATACATACAGCAGCAGGCTTAGTACTAATAGGCTGGACACCGAACAGATAGCAATGATCAGATACACATTCACATCTACCAGAACTGTCTCCTTCCCCGAGCCTGCAGAAGCATCAGGCCTGGACGCTCCAGAAAAGGTCTTAGGGGATACTCCACTTTCCACTATGGACACGATTACAGTAGCTGTGGCAGACAACATCGGTTCACCGTGATCTTTCACCAAAACCAGCAATGTCTGTTTTCTTGAGTCCGATTCCTCCAGATCTCGAGTGGTGCTGATTTCACCAGTGTACAGACCCACGCGGAAAGGGCTTCGTCCAACGCCCATCTTGGACAACAGCTCATAAGACAACCAAGCATTGTAGCCTGAATCTGCGTCCACAGCCCGGATCTTCGCCACCACATGACCCACAGCCACGGACTGTGAAATCAGTTCGTTCGCTGGGCCCCCAGCTGCTCCAGAACCCGCATGAGCTGGCAGCACAACTGGTGCGTTGTCATTCTCGTCCAGCACGAACACCTGCAGGCTCACGTCGCTGCTCAGTGGAGGGAAGCCTGCATCCCGGGCGCTCACCTGGAACTGCAGCAGCTCCAGCTCCTCATGATCCAGGGGCTGCAAGGCATATACTTTCCCACTCTCCGAGTGCACAGACACGTAGCTCGACAGCGGACGCTCCCCTACTCGCTGTTCGATCAGCGAATAAGACACAAGTGCGTTCTCTTGTGCGTCTGGGTCTGAGGCAGATACTGTAAAGATATGACAGCCCGGCGAATTGTTCTCCTTCACAAATACTGTGTACACCTGCTGCTCGAAAGTAGGCGCATTGTCGTTCACGTCGCCAATGCCCACCGACAAGCTGGCAGTGGTCCACAGCGCTGGCGTCCCGCCATCCCTCGCAGTTAGCAGTAGCTCATAGGCCGGCACACTTTCTCGGTCTATAGGACGTTCCAAAACGAGGGAGTAGTAATTCTTGAAGGTGGACACCAACGCGAACGGTCCTTGGGGTAACAGAGAGCAAGTCACTTGCCCATTGGCTCCCGAGTCTCTGTCGGACACGCTGATGAGAGCAATGACTGTGCCCGTCGGGGCATCTTCCCGGACTGGCAATGACAAAGATTTCACCATCACTTCAGGGGTATTATCGTTGATGTCCAAAATTTCCACCATGACCCTGCAGTGACCAGCCAGCTGGGGAGTCCCCTTGTCAGTAGCTTCTACCTGAATTTTAAATAATTTAATTTCCTCGAAATCAATATGTCCCTTTACTTTTATAACTCCACTTACTGGGTCTATATGGAACTTGGCCTCTACCTCTGGAGAAATATCACTTGTGAATGAGTAAGAAATTTGACTGTTTAATCCTTCATCTGAATCGGTAGCATTTAGTTGAATTACTGGCGCTCCGTTAGGTGCATTTTCCAGTAGTTTTACTTTATAGACTGTTTCGTCGAATTCGGGGGCATTATCGTTTACATCCAGCACTGTGATCAGCAGCCGAACTGTTCCAGTCAGCTCTGGTTTGCCTCCATCAGTGACTGTAAGCAGTAAGTGAAGTTCGGGAGTTTCTTCTCTGTCTAGTTGTTTTTTTAATACAAGTTTAATTTCCTCCTCGTTTTTTATGTCTAAAGTGAAATATTCATTTGGACTGAGCCTGTAAGTCAAGAGAGCATTCGCTCCGATATCTGCGTCTGAAGCGCCCTCTAGCGGAAACTGAGACTCAACTAACCTCGATTCTGCAATACTCAGATTCTTTTGTTTTACAGAGAACACAGGCGGGTTGTCATTAATATCCTTGATCTCCACCTCTACATGGAAAACTTGCAGTGGTTTGTCCACGATCACCTCCAGGTGGATGCTACAAATAGAGCTGCAGCCGCACAGCTCCTCCCGGTCGATCCGCGAATTCACAAACAAAATGCCGTTCTGCGCATTGACCTCCAGGTAGTCCCTGGGGCCTTTGGACACCACCTGGAACAGGCGCGACACCAGCTCCCCAACCTCCAGACCCAGGTCCTGCGCGATTCGCCCCACGAACGTACCGTGTTTCGCTTCTTCCAGCACGGAGTAATGGACCTGACCGCTCCCCACCTCCCAGGCTGTTTGGAGCAGAAATGAGAGCAGCAGCTGCCGGGTTCCCAGGCCTTTTCTCTCGCTGAAAACCATTGCAAATATTTGGAGAAATATTCCTATCATTGAGTCACCCTCGGGGAATAAAAAAAATCTTGTCTTCTTCTACTGCTTGTTTAAATCGGAGGCTGATGCATACGCCATGATTAGGAATCATTCACTAACAAACCCCAAAGCATTTCAAGAACTAGGGAGAAAAAGAACTCTCCTTTGTGCTTGCTTGGATGACATCTCATGGCAAACAGCGACATCATGTGGAAATAAGAGTAAGTAGACGTTGTCCTTGAATTCATGACAGTAAAGAATTTTTTTTTATTCTCAGAACTTATTTTCTACAATTCATTCTTCGTAGCAATATAGAACCACAGTTTTATGTAAGAAATGTATTCCTGGATGCTTCTGAAAGATTATTTTTCTTTCTTTCCTTCAATATTTCAATTGTCTGTTGTTTTATGAGTAAGAGTGCACCTTACACTGGTGCAGATGGAAACTCTTCTGTTGTTTTGTACATGACATTTAAGAATTGCCGTGGCCGAAAACTTCATTATTTTGAGGCCAATGATTATAACCTCTGGAAATGGAGCTGGGCTTGCTTCTAGGACAATAAGCATGCAGTCTATTCCCATTATTAAAAACCACTTCATTATATAATAAGACCTACCAGACTTTGAGCTTTTCAGGCATGAGCACTGATAAACCAGAGTCTAGGCCATACCACTATAGAGGTTTTGTATTTTTTTAGTAGTGCGAATCAGTTTTAACATTAAGAGTTTGTTTCATTATGCAAAAATGTTATCAATTTAAATTATGAATATGGAAAAATTTATGTTAATATGGAAAAATAGAACAGTAGACAGAAAAATCGATTTTAAGGGGGAAAGCAATGGACTTGAGAGTCAGAAGAATTGTTTTGGATTCCTAGTTCTGTTCTTAACTGTGTGAAATTACATAAATCGCTTAACCTTAGATTCTTCATGTGTAAAATGAAGATAATAAGCTACCTCAATTTCTATCACAAATTCATTATGAGGATTAAGAAAGCTATAAAATGTTTTGTGAATCCTAAAGTGATAAATAAATGTTAGCTGTTAGTTATAATTATTATTGACAAATATTCTACCTCCAATTTATCCCTTCTCCCTTCTTTGAAAACACAATATATTTGTTTAAAATGAGATTGGCAGGTGTTAAAGAAAGGTGATGAACGGATTCCATAGCACATAGAGAAGGTTTCTTTTACACATAATCAAAATAACTTTAAGGGCACTGGAAGGAAAAAGAGCAATACTAAGCATTATTGCGTCCAGAAAAATGTCTTCCCCATGTTTCTATTCAAAGAAACATTTAAAACTTATCACTTCATATGAAAGTGTCAACCTTGTGGAAAAAATTATAGATTTCACATTTCAATATTAAATGCCATTTCCTGGAACACTCAGGTTATATCCTTTAGATTGTCTTTCCATCACAAATCTGGATTTGATAATTCAAGAAGCAACAGAAGAAATCAGCAGCTACAGACATATCTCAATTTTCTCACCTCCATGAAAAATCTTTCTAAGAATAATTTATACATGAATCAAGGGTTTCATTAATGAGAATATAAAGGAGAATCAGGAAGCTTTCACAGATGATTTTGTACAGTAAACCACATCTTAACAGGTTTGTAGAGAATATGAAGCCCATCTTTGTTTATTATTTTTCTTTAATTTACTTCAAAGAGTAAAACATAACCTTTAGGGATCTTATGCAAGAGTTGTTTTCATTTTATATGTTTAGATCATACAAGATTCAATGATGGATATAATCACAGTGACGACTTGTTCAATCAACCCCTAATTAACTAATTTAATCAATGAATGTCCTAGACTGTCAAGATCATCATAATAATCATGGAAGATGCCCTGGTGAGAGTTCAAATGGAAAAGGAATTTCCTGTAGAGAGTCATTCAAATGCTACTATTTATGGGAGACATTTTGCTGAACACATCAAACCCAAGCATACTACAGAAGCTCAACTATGAGACCCATAGTCCCTCAAAAGGGATTAGCCTAGCAATCCATATGGAAAAAAAACTAAATAGATTAAAAATGTCTATTACCCAGTCTATGGCATGCAATTTAATGGACAGTCCATTGTGTTTATCAGTTCAATCATCTTGGACAGATTCTACAGACAGACAAGCTGAATACAGAATTGAATATATTTTTGTAAGCAGACTGGATTTCCATTTCAAAAATTGCATTGTGCTTGTCTCTATTACAACTAATTCATGACACAACATCCATATTTTTAACACTAGTATACTCCTGGGGGTTGCACTGGATTAAGAAGGGGGAGAAGGAAGGGAAACCACATTCTCCAATTAATCAAAAATTTCAGGTGACCCAAAAGAGCAATGGAGAGATACATGGTGGGTGTAAGTAAACTGGATCATATTATCAAGGATAATTTAAATACAATACAATGCAAAAGGTATCCCATACACAAGAAATATGTGACCAAAAAGACTAGTCATGTAGCAAGAATAGTGAATAACAGAGGAATTGCCTTAGTATTATGCTGTTTGACACAAAATATTGGATGGCTCTCAATGCATTGATTAAGATCTTTTATGAGAGAATACAGCCCCCACAAAAAAATCATGGATGGGTTACAAGATAGACCACTTTAGAAAGTACCTA
Organism: Petaurus breviceps papuanus; assembly: GCF_028583685.1. NCBI lineage: Eukaryota > Metazoa > Chordata > Mammalia > Diprotodontia > Petauridae > Petaurus > Petaurus breviceps. Next base: position 760,577 of record NW_027187165.1, read on the forward strand.
CATTGTCAAGAAAGTACCAACAGTTTCCATTGTCCATTCAAGCAACCAACTTCAAATATATTAAGATATCAGTTTTCATTACCTTTCTGTAATATTTCCCAGGAAAACTGTTACTTTAGCCTGAAATGCCTATTTCTGCCTGTCTAAACACCATTCATTCTTCTAGGTACAGCTCAAAGTCCATCTACTCAAAGAATCCTTCCTGCAAAGAACCGGTTTCTTTTTCCTTTGAATTCATAGAATCATAGTGCCATATATTTCGAGTTGGAAGGGATCTTAGAATCTAATCTAGACCAGTTCCTATAGCATGTTGTGCCTATCTCCTGACACTTATACATTTTCTTTTATCATACTTATTTACATAAGTGTCACCTATAGATCAGAGAGGAACTGGACTATGGTAGCTTTATTTTTACCTACTTGACTATAATCTTCTTTAAGACAGATATTTTGTCATCCGTAGTTTTTGTATGCCTTTCTTGTCTAGGCATGCAGCTTCAAAAAGTTTTTAAAGAAATTCTGAGTGGATCATAGGGGTTCTGATTATTCCTTATTATGTGAGAAGATATGATGTTTTAGGCACTTCGATATCTTTATCTGTGAAAATGTTTCACTTTCATTGAATTTAGGACTACAGCTTCTTCAAGTAAAATTCACATCTTCAAAGTAAATCTTAAACAGGTCTATGTTCTAAGCATAAGAATTCCTATACCAAAGTGATTCTAATTCCTTTTTAGAGATAAGCCCTTGAGGAGCGTTTCCCACCTCCTAAGGTGGCTTCTCACTCTTAACAAAATCTGGATACTTGGCGATGTTTCCTCATCTAATGGTGTCATCCTCCAGGCTTAGTTGAGGTTACTAGGTCCTCAAAAAGGTTTTTTATAGAAAAAGTCCCAACTAAAGAATATCTTTGTCTGAAATTTTCAGTAGCTCACTGAAGCTATTTCCCATTTCTGAGTTTTCCTTCCAATTCATAAACATTTCGATTATACTGGTGGACAGTCAGGTTAATGGGAATACTCTAATAGCTAATATCTTCCCTTTAAATATGCCCCCAAAAGTCTAAAACATCTTAAGTTAACAAAAATATAGACGGATCTCACAGTGGGTTCTTCCAGCAAGGTTAAGTCTTTGTTTTTCCTTTTCATCACTGTCTTCTTTCATTCATTCTGGAGAATGAGAAAATGTGTCACCCTAAAGGAAATAGGCTTAGTTGTCCCATCTCTGTGCCCTAAATTTAGCTTTCAAAATGACATTGCTGATATAATATTTTCTGAATACAGAAGAAATCAAATTCTGATTTTTAAATACCTGGATTTTATGGGGTTTTCTCCTAAATTGGCTAGTGTTTCTAAACTCAATGCAATATACAGAATGCACAGTGTACACTACAAGAGCCCACCACTTCCACTATCATCTCAATGTTATAAAGATAAAGGTTGAATTAATTTTGAAAGGTGAGATATAGCATTCAGCTTAAGTAATGTTTAGTCATTTTCAATCATATCCAATTCTTCATTAATTTGGGGTTTTCTGGACAAAGATACTGGAATGGTTTGCCATTTCCTTCTCCAAGCTTAAGTAATATCAACTTGTAAATATTTGAAATCAGTTTAAATTATTTTTCATCCCCCCAAAGACACTAATAATATTTCCCTATATAGAATTTTATATAGTTAACCATCCATTTATACATTTTTATTTGTGAATGTTCATGTCAGTGTAGAGAAAATGGATTTTAGAGACACTAGATAGATTTATATATGTTATATGTTATATATAACAGGAGACCTGGAAATTATTTACATGATGAAACAAGATTTCTGACTTTGGTGGAATGGGCAACTTTCATAATGTCATTTTAATAATGATTTCAGTCCACATATTTCCTTAGAATGTCACCATCTCTAACCGAGAAATAATCCTTGTCTCTCACTTCTCACCCAAATTCAATTTTAAAAAGACATCTAAGAAGAAAACTTAGTAATAACAGTACCCCAACCAAGGATCCAAGCACAAAACGAAGTGAGAGGAAGTGAGTCACTAAACAAATAAACAAAAAAAGATACAATGGAAGTAGTAGCTTAATAAAAAGAAATTGTGGGAGGAGACACTTGAGATAACTATGATGATGTCAGAATCAGAAGACACAAAAGCTTATTTTAAAAAAAACTAGGGGGCGGCCAGGTAGCACAGCCAGTAAGAGCACCAGCTCCAGTGTCGGAATGACCTGGGGATTGAATCTGGGCTCAGATACTCAGCACCACACCCAGAAATAACTGGCTGCGTAACCTTGAGCAAGTTACTTAATCCCGATTGCTTTAATGAATAAATAAATAAATAAAACTAGATAATGAGCCAAACCAAAATTTTAACCCAAAGTTTAAGGTACAGAAAAGAAAGCCACGTTTGATAGGCCATGCTGGAAATGTGATGCTATAGACATAATATCTTTCTTAAAACTAGAAGAAAAAAAAAGATAAAGAGCCCATTCCTGCATTGTGGGTAAATACATCATTGCCAGGGCACAAATTCAATAAACTAGTGCTTGTATAAGTACATTTTTAGCTCCATTTTCACTGAAAGAAGACTGTTTATTATTAAATTAAACAAATATTTAGTAAGAAACTACTACATGCAGAGCATGATGTTGATAATACTTAGTTCCTACCTTTACTTCACTTTTATTCTAAGAGAAGCCTATCTATAATATGCAAAAAAAAAAAAAAAGTAATGTAAGACAAGTTTCTCAGAAAGTTACAAATGTAAGTGCTATGGAGTATACTTGAAAAAAATGTAATGGGATAAATTTTAGGAAAGACATCATGAAGGAGAAGCCATTTGAGTTAGGCGTTTTAAAAAAATGGATAGGAATTCAATGGTTGAAAAGACACAGAGAAAAGTTCTAGTTTTGTGGAATATACAGAAAACTAGCTTAGAGTACGTGGAGGAACTTAATTTAAAAAATTAGAAAGCTTGGGTGCTGCATTATTGTAGAGGTTCTTAAATGCCCAGCAGAAGAATTTAAAACTAGACTCCATATGTTATAGGGAATCACAGCTGATTTCTGAACATAAATCTGGTATAAATAAGATTAGTCAAGACAGATACATTGGCAAAAATTAATTAGTCTTATTCACTGTTACCCTCAGAGTTATGATCCTTGTTAAATGAGATTTTTAACCATAAATAAGTAATTTTTAAAAACTGAATTGCTTTTTAAAAAGGCTAAATTTTATCAAGACTACTTGATTGAAATAGTACTAAACAAGCTTCCTATATTGGGATTTCAGGGAGACGAGTGGAAGCCCGAAAGGCGATGTATTGTTGTTAAGATCAAATGAATAATATATGTAAAGTGTCTGGCACATGCTAGGTATTATATAAATGCTAACTATATTGGGGAAATTTTAAAATTACTATTAAATAGTTGCTAAGAGATAGGCATTTGGACTCACCTTCCCCGGGTGCTCCATCACAACTTCCTGGGTTTGACCTCCTTCCCTAGAGCCAGGAGGCTGAGGGAGATTGGGGCTGAAGGCCATGAGATCATTCTTGATCACCCCATCCCAGGAATACACCTTCTGCCGCCGCTGCTGAGAATAAGATAAGCTCCCAACTTCACTGGAACATACCAGAGTGGGTTTTCCAGGACCACACACACCCTTCGGGGGCACAGAGTATCGAAGAGCCACATAAAGCAGCAGACTCAGCACCAGTAAGCTAGACACAGAGCAGATGGCTATGATGAGATAAACATTCACGTCCATCAGCGCTGTCTCCTTTCCCATACCAGCCTTTCCGAAGACACCAGAAGCACTAGATGAAGTCTTGAACGCCTGCCCGTTCTCCACCAGGGACAGACTCACAGTTGCTGTGGCTGATAATACAGGTTTCCCGTGGTCCTTCACTAATATCAGTAAGGTCTGCCGCGATGCATCGGAATCCTCTAGTGCCCGTGTGGTGCTGATCTCGCCAGTGTACAGACCCACACGGAAAGGGTTGCGCCCAACTCCCGTCTCTTGCATCAGCTCATAAGACAGCCATGCATTGTACCCTGAATCCGCATCCACTGCCCGGATCTTCGCCACCACGTGGCCCACGGCCACGGACTGTGACACTAGCTCAGCCACCGGACTAACGCCAGCGTGAGGCGGTAATACCACCGGCGCGTTGTCGTTCTCATCCAGCACAAACACCTGCAGGCTCACGTTGCTGCCCAGAGGAGGAAAGCCCGCATCCCGGGCGCTCACCTGGAACTGCAGCAGCTCCAGCTCTTCGTGATCCAAGGGCTGCAGGGCATACACTTTCCCGCTCTCTGAGTGCACTGACACGTAGCTCGACAGCGGACGCTCCCCCACCCGCCGCTCCACCAGCGAATAAGAGACCAGTGCGTTCTCCTGTGCGTCTGGGTCCGAAGCAGACACAGTAAAAATGTGACATCCTGGTGCGTTATTCTCCTTCAGAAACACCGTGTGCACAGGTTGCTCGAAGGAAGGTGCGTTGTCGTTTACATCGCCAATACCCACAGAAACACTGGCCGTGGCCCAAAGCGCTGGCTTCCCTCCATCCCTCGCAGTCACCACTAGTTCATAGGCTGACACGCTTTCACGGTCAACAGGACTGTCCAGTACCAGCGAATAATAATTCCTGAAGGTGGACAGCAGAGTAAAGGGCCCCGGGGGTGACAGGGAACAAGTCACTTGACCATTGGCTCCCGAGTCTCTGTCAAAAACACTGATGAGGGCGATGACTGTACCTGGCAGGGCGTCCTCTGGGACTGGCAGAGACAAGGAAGTCACAGACACCTGGGGAGCATTATCATTAACGTCTACTAACTTCACCATAACTTTGCAGTGGCCTGTTAACGGGAAAGGACTTTTATCAACAGCCTCAACCTTAATTTCATATAAATTACTTTCTTCATAATCTAGGCTTCCGTTTACTCTTATTTCTCCTGTATTACTATCCATGCTGAATTTTGATCTTACATCGGCTAGAACAAGACTTCCAAAACGATATTGTATCTCTTTATTTACTCCTTCATCTGCATCAGAAGCGTTCAGTCTGATTACTAGGGTCCCATCAGGAATATTTTCGAGTAATCTAACATTGTAGATGGATTTATCGAAAGCTGGGGCATTATCGTTTGCATCCAGCACAGTGATCAGCAGCTGTGCGGTTCCCGTTAGTTCTGGTTTGCCTTGATCTGTGGCCGTCAATAATAAATTGTGTTCAGGAGTTTCTTCTCTGTCTAAAGATTTCTTCAAAACTAACTCTACGTATTTAGTCTCTTCCTCATTTGTATTAATATCCAGAGTAAAATACTCACTCCCAGACAGCTTGTATAACAATTCTGCGTTAGCTCCGATATCAGCATCAGATGCGCCCTCTAGTGGGAATCTAGAATCTGCAGACCTGGATTCTAAAATAAATAATTTTTGTTGCTTAACCAAGAAAACGGGCGGATTGTCATTAATGTCCTTGATCTCCACCTCTACATGGAAAACCTTCAGCGGCTTCTCCACGATCACTTCCAGGTGGATGCTGCAAACCGGGCTGTGGCCGCACAGCTCCTCTCGGTCGATCCGCGAATTTACAAACAAAATGCCATTCTGCGCATTGACCTCCAAGTAGTCCCTGCGATCCTTGGACACCACCCGGAACAGCCTAGGCACCAGCTCCCCGACCTCCAGACCCAGGTCCTGCGCGATTTTCCCCACGAACGTACCGTGTTTCGCTTCCTCCAGCACCGAGTAATGGACCTGGCCGCTCCCCACCTTCCAGGCTGTGTGGAGCAGAAGCGAGAACAGCAGAAGCTGGGCTCCCAGGCCGCCTCCGCAAGAAAACGCCATCACAAAATCTTCTCTCTAGATGCACAAATCACTGGTTCATGATCCACAACTTAAAGATTTCCTTCGAAAAACTACCTTAGCCTTCTCTTTATATCCAGTCTTCTTGGCTTGTTCTATTCGTTGAATGTTGCTGTTCGTTCTGAATTAACCATTGAATGAGCTTGTTTCTATTCCGATGAGAAACACCGTTCATCCTTTGTTAGAAAATCCACCTTGTGGAGGACAGCGACATCATGTGGCTCAATGTGTAAGTATAATCGTGATTAATGTAGAGAGTTTTATTTCTTTCATTCACTTCTTTTAGGTCCTATTGCCTTCATTTCCTTTATGTTCCTTTGTTCACTTCAAGAACCCTTTCAAGGTCTCATATTTTGTTTGTGTGAGTCTACTTAGGCTCTAAACATGGTCTTCTCTTGTAAATTGCTCTTCCAAGCACAACGTTGTTTTAAATGTAAATCTCATTTTAAAAATACGGAGTTTTCTCTTAATTGTACTTCCAAGTTTCCAAATTACATATAGAATAGTGAAAATGTTTTTCTTTCATGGATTCTTTGAAGTATTATTATTTTTGGATGTGTATTTCACGGAATCAAGCTCTATTAGTCATTTTTTTTAGGGCTTAGCACAGTGTGTGGCATACATTGTAGGCTCTTAATATATAAACGCTATTAATGACTTTTTTTAGTCACACTACACATTTCCATTTGTGTAGAAAATATCCTTTTATTATGCAAAAGCTCAAGATTTCAAGATATTACTGTAAATTTGAAAATCTGTAGACTAAGCCTCAATTTTTCTACTTATTGTCTTAGTTTATTGATCATTAGAGAAACTACCACTGACCTCCGCAAATGGTTATTTAGCAATTTTGTTCCCGTCCCAAGTCCTTCATAGTTCCTCTATTCAAGATGGAGATTGTTGTTCCCATGCTATAGGCTACAGTGTTAGGTAGCATTACTAAATTCAAAAGAATGTTTCATTTCCTGCTCTCTGTCCCTGCCAGAAGGAAAGAGAACTTCATTCACTTACTGAGCAAGCAGAAAGGTAATTGATAAATAATTTAACCTATTACTTCTTAGAATTACTTTCATCTTTGTCAAAAATGTAACTACCTACTCCTTTCTTTATACACACAAAGTTCATCCCTTTATTTTGAAATGTGTCCACTAATTTACTCAATACCAACGTTATCGCCTCTAAAGGAAAAATAATTCTTCAGGCATTCTCAGTGCTTGTTGGTCCAGATATGCCAAAGCTGAAATCCCCTATTCAGGCTTGAACTATTGAAATGGAGAAAATCTTATGTTGCCCTTTTCCAAAAGATAAGTATATTTTTTGTCTTGTACTTTAAAAGAATCGATCTATAACTGAGGTTATACAATTCTCTTGTATGTTTAATAACTACAAAGAGTCCTAACATTAACCATGAATCCAAACAAAGTGAAATCATGTGTGTAGAATGCAGCAAACCTTACAATGCCATATAAATGTGAATTATAAATATTGTGTTGGTGTTGGAGGTGTTGTTATATACCTGTGCAGGACCAGTCGAGTATAACTGAATTGTCTTGTAATCATTAGCTAATTAAAACTGTCTCAGCAATATTTGTGAGTAAAAGGCAGGCAGGAAATTCACACCCAAATAAACAGTTTACAGAAGCAACTAAGTTCTGCAAGGGAAAATATTTATAACTTCAAAGAGTCAAATTTATTCTTTTGGATTATTTTCTTGGACAAAGTTGGAGTAGCTATATGGCACAGCAGATAGAGCATCATGAAGGTTTAAAATTCTGACCTCAGATATTTATTCACTGTTTGTCTTAGTTTTCTTATCTGTAAAATGAGGGTGCTAATAGCACCCTCTTCCTAGAGTTATTGTTATAATAAAGGGAAATAATATATGTAAAGTATTTAGCACAGTGCCTGGTACATAGTAGGTACCATGTAAATAATATCTATTATTATTACTAACTCTCCACTGAAAGTTGGCCCTATTGTTGACTTGAAGGGTTTCTTCCAATAAAAAGTATAGATAAGAAGTAATCTATAAATATCAACTCAAATTACTGGTAGAAGCAGTGACTAATGCTAATTCTACTCCAAGTACTTTCTTTAATTACCCATCTTCCAAGTAACTAATCCTGCAAAGAATCAAATTTAGAACTGAAAAGGACTTCAAGGGTTATTTAGTTCTCCTATTATAGATGGGAAAACTGAGCCTCAGAGAAGAAGAGGTATTTTTACATTATATTATTACATTAGACCCTAATAGTCAGTAACCAGGACAGAATACTTTTTAAGGAATGTAAATTGAAGATATATTAAACATGAATATAGAAGGGATGTGCTCAAGAATATACAAAATAGAGTGGGTTATCAAATTATTTTCCATTCAAAAATATGAAATATATACATTGCCTCTGCTACCTCAGGAACTCTGTATTAATGTCTCTGTACTTAATGAAAGCAAATGTCTCTTGCAGTTTGAAGGAAAAAGCACTTTACTAACACAGAATTGGAGCTAGATATTTTGAATAGAAGTTTTGTCTTCTTCATTTCATATTCCCTTTCCCATACTTTTTTCTCCCCTAAATACTTTGAGTATCAATTTCACCCTGGATCTTGGTGCTCTGATTCTGCCTGTTGATCTGTTAAAGTCAATTCACATAATAGTTGATGTTACAATATTGACAATGCTGCTTTAAAGTTACTCTACTTACAAACATTTACATTTTCTAAGATTTCCAGAGTGGACAATGCTTAATACAAACATATGAATTGCTACTTGTATAATTTGATTTCCTGTATGTATCCAAGTGGAAGTCACATGTTGAGGCAGAGAGCTCCTAAATACTGCTCTCATTTCACTACCTAGGCAACTTCATACTTGACCTGTGCCCAGAGCCAGATTGAAGGAAGTATATCTCCAAAGGTAATAACAAATAGATTAGAGATTTTGCGGTCTTGGACCAAGATAGGTTAGATCAAACAGAATGAGACCTGAAAGATGTGGAAGATATGGTGGGTAACCTCATGATCTCAGAAATTTTTGGAGTCTGACTTTAAAGATAATGAACAAAGGCTAAAGATGAGTTGGTCTTGGTTTCTGCAGATCCCAAAATGTGTTCATGTTCTCACTCAAATGTTTTGGGGTTTGGGGTTTTCTTTGTTTTGCTTGTTTACCAAAGTTAATTAGAGTTACCTCAGATTATACTTTCCCTTTGCTTTTCTATAGGTTACTTTGATTTTTGTTTCATTGGTTTTTAATCAAACTGCCTCAGAAAGTGTTTTGAATTTAATCTACAGCATGTTACAACATAACTGAAGGAGAAGGAACATGGGTTCCAAATAGCTGAACTAAAAAAAGAGTTCAATAAAAGTTTAAATAAGGTAGAATCAAGGGGAGGCTTATAAATACCAAGAGAATTTAAGATGTTCATACATACATACAATTTCATGCTCCATACACAGCATAGATACTTTAATCTCTACAGTGAATTTTATGGCTCAAAGTGTAGTGTGCTGTAGAAGACTGTCTGTGAAACCACCTCTTACCTTTTCCAGATTTACTTCTACATACCTGTATTAGTTCTATATAGTTTTTTTCAAAATTCAACTCTCTCCTGTCATTGCAGATGTAGGGGACTATGGATGTGATACGATGTTGCATATACTATCAGACACCTTTAGTCTCTAGCACTTAAGACCAGAGGAACTAGGGTAGTGAAGATAGTCATCTCTGACAACCAAAAAGAGAGCTAGATATGAAAGAAGCAACCAGATTTTGAGAGGAAATCTTTTCTGTTGCTCTTACTTCTCTTCCATAATGAAGCACAGGGACAGAATTTCTCTCTCTTCTATGCCCTCATGGTGTTTCATAACAGAGCAACTTGTCCAGTAGAAGACTGTGTCCAACAGAGCATTATATCTAGAGAGATCAGGTAGAGGCTCAAGTTGAGCTACAGAAAGAAGGCCCAGGGAGCTCACCTGAGTGACCTGCCCAGGAAAGATAATACACCACTATAGAGCACTATGAGAATACAATGAAAAGAGAAAAGACTTCAAGGCCTGTAAATGTTACAAGTTTGAGTTGCCTTGGTGAAAAATGATCACCCTATGTGTGCCTCCCTACTAGTGTACTCAGTGTTTGTGCCCACATTTCCCTCTGGCACTGTGTATATCTAGGAGTTTGCCCCACGTTTATGGGGGAGGAGTGTTCATCATTATTGTTCATGCTATTCTGATTATTAAAGGTGAACTGGCAAAGGACTGTGAGCTATATTTATAGGAGTGTGTTTCTATAAAGTTCTTTGAACCCTGGAGAAGCCAGTCCCTTCAAGGCACCCAACCTCTGAGCTGTTTGGGTGATCCAAAGAAGAGGTCCTATACTAATAAATATATTCTGTTTTACATACTATTTGTTATCTAACTTCCAGTTTCATCTATAAATATGCTTGGTATGATACAGCTTAGTAGCATCTCAGTTAATTTTTTGAAAGGCCCCTTTTATCTTCTACTGTTTTGTGAGGCAATGCTGCAGTAATCATCTTTCTTAATGGACTGCAAATTAGTATCTACTTTAAAGTGGTGTTTTCCATGCTTGGCAACACTACTGGGTAATGAAATTCTGTTACTTGGATTATACCACTAATAGATTCCATGGACCTCCACGTTGTGATGGCTGCTTTCCATCAGTTACATTTTTCTAATGGTGATAGTAACTATCTATACTTTTTATCATTTTACCAAGTTTCAGAATTCAAGGTTCATTTGAATAAGTCAGATAACTGCTTTTTTTTTCATTTCACACGGTATCTTTTCCCTTATCTTTATCCCTTCTCACATGAAACAATTTATGTTATAGTTGTGAACATAAAATTGCTTTGGAAATGACTACAAGAGAGTAATCAGTAATTCTGTTTGTTAAAATATAATCCTATCTCTGATATAAGAAACTTGACTGACCTTGAGCAAGTCATTTAACCTCTCATTGCCCTAGGTAGACTACACACAAATTGGAGATCTACATACCTGAAGGGACGTTCCCTTTTCCATTGAAATCACAGATCTAGAGTAAAGCAAATGGACAGTCAATTTCATTTTTTTTGGAGCTCACCTTTTCCAGGGACTGCTCAATTTCTTCTTGCAAAGAATCTTCATAACAGTCTACAAAATATTGGCCTTTTTATTTATTTTTTAAAGCAATTGGGGTTAAGTCACTTGCTCAAGGTTACACATCCAGGTGTTTCTGGGTGGGTGCTAAGTGTCTGAGCCCGGATTCGATCCCCAGGTCATCCCGACACTAGAGCTGGTACTCTTACTCGCTGTGCTACCTGGCCGCCCCTGCCTTTTTATTTCTTGACCCTGAAATAGTTTTTCCAACATTTTGGCTAATCTCCCCAGTTCCTCTCCACTTTCCTCTCACTCTTTCTCTCCAGGAGAGTCCTTCCTGTCCTTCTCATCTCCCTCTCTCTTCTCCTTTTCTCCCTCCCTTTCCTTCTTTTTCTCTCTCTCCCTCTTCCTCTCACTCTCTTTGACTCTGTCCCCCTCTCTCTGTTTCTCTGTCTCTGTCTTTCTCTGTGTGTCTGTGTGTCTGTGTATGTCTCTCTCACAGTAAGATTTATCAAAGTCTCAACAAAATTTCTCTAGTTCTCCATGTTCACAAAAGCTGGTGCATAAACCTCGCCGTGATCTTTTTGGTTTCCTTGTTATGGGCACAAGAAGTCAAGATGACCAAACATCTTATGAAGTTAAGGAAAACTGAGTGAAGTCTTCTATTAACAAATCATCTATCCAAGAAAAAAGTTAATAAAACTAATTGGGGAAATTTCCTGAGGATTTGTGACATCAGATGCCTGGCATACATTCCTTTAGTCAAAGGAACAACGACTCTAAAGACAGAGGAAGATCACAATAACCACGTGCAGAAAAGCATAATTGATAGAGTGGCGTTGGCAGGTTAACTTATGACAACTGAATTGCCTTTTTTGCCAAGTATAAAGCCTTGCTTCTTCTATCCAAGATTTTAAAGAAACTTCACTTCAGGAAGTAATGAGTTCATACACAAGTAAAGAATGCTAGTAAAGCTACTTTTATTTGTTCAGCAAGAAATTCCGCAAGTGGAAATAATCTTAGACTCTAACATCCTATCCTCCTTTAAAACTGAATAAGGGCATTTAATGTTCTTGCTACTAAGAATGCTTGTGATGCATCTCAAATACTGCAGGTTTTCATCAAACACCTCACCAGGATTAACTCTAGAGAGGAATTCTGAAATCATCAGATGCAGATACAGAATCATTTACAATATGGTAGATGCTCAATAAATCTAATGAAAAAGTTTTAAAATACTCACAGAGCAGAGTGGCTATTACTAGGAGTTAAATTCTGCCCAGTCACTAAGCAATTCATAAATATAAAGAAATTCAAAAGTTACATCTGGTAACAACTAATCAACATAGGAGATTTTCCCAAGGAAATCCTTTTTTAAGGAAACACTAGGTGTGAAGCAAAGATATGAGTCACTAGGTAGGAGTGCTCTGCCAGGAGAATGATTAATGATTGAATTTTTTTTAAAATACATTTTTCTGTTAAAAGATATGCATACACCAAAGAACAATTCTCCCTATCAAAATTATAAAAGTCATTTAAAACCTAATAAAAAGCATTAGAAAAATTACTAAAGAGAATTATTTATAGCAAAGATTTTATAATTAAATTTTAAATTGACTTAGTTTCTGCACTACATTATTCATTCGTGTATGAGGAGCAGTTTGACATTTTAGAGTTGCGAGTAAAGAATGAGATAATATATGTAAAGTGCTTAGCAAACCTTTAAGTCCTATATACATTAGCTATTATTCATTGTAAACAAATGCAAATAAAAATGTCACCCAATGTTCCAAAAATATTAAACAGGTAAAACAAAATGAAATTAGCTGTTTGGTCTCCTAGGGAAAGTTTTCACAAATAATAAGTTTAATTTAAGGAGCAAAGGCAGGGGAAATAACCAAATGAAGAAAACGGGGCCAAAACACATTAATAATTTGATGGAAATAGCTCCTATAATCAAATATAAAGTTGAATAATCAATAAGAAACTCTAGGACCCACCTTGGCAGAATGATCCTGCCCCACTGCCTGCTGCTCGGCACTGTCTGCTGGACCAGAACATGGAGGGAGGTTAGGACTGAAGGCCATAAGGTCACTTTTGGCACCTCCTTCTCCAGAGCTAACCTTCTGCCGCCGCTGCTGGGAGTAGGACCAGGTTCCAACCTCACTGGAGCACACCAGGGTGGGCTTCCCAGGGCCACACACACCCTGTGGAGGCGCTGAACACCGCAGTGCTACGTATAGCAACAGACTCAACACCAGCAGGCTGGACACTGAGCAGATGGCAATTATTAGATAAACATTCACATCCAACGCCATTGCCTCTTTCCCTGCACTAGCCACTGACCTGGACACACCAGAGGAAGCCTTAAGCGCCTGTCCGCTCTCCACAACAGATATGCTTAGAGTGGCAGTGGCTGACAGAGGGGGCTCCCCGTGGTCTTTTACCAGAACCAGTAACATCTGCCTCAGCCCATCCGTCTCCTCCAGAACCCGAGTAGTGCTGATCTCGCCGGTGTACAGACCCACGCGGAAAGGTCTACGAGCAACGCCCACCTCTGGCAGTAGCTCATAAGACAGCCACGCATTGTATCCAGAATCTGCATCCACAGCCCGGATCTTCGCCACCACATGGCCTACAGTCACTGAATGTGACACCAACTCGGTCACTGGACTAATGCCAGAGTGAGGTTGGAGCACAACCGGCGCGTTGTCGTTCTCGTCCAGCACGAACACCTGCAGGCTCACGTTGCTGCCCAGAGGAGGGAAGCCTGCGTCCCGGGCGCTCACCTGGAACTGTAGCAGCTCCAGCTCCTCGTGGTCCAAGGGCTGCAGGGCGTACACTTTCCCGCTCTCTGAGTGCACTGACACGTAGCTCGACAGCTGACGCTCCCCCACCCGCCGCTCCACCAGTGAGTAAGACACCAACGCATTCTCTTGCGCATCCGGGTCAGACGCGGACACTGTGAAAATGTGACAGCCCGGCGGGTTGTTCTCCTTCACGAACACTGTGTACACAGGTTGCTCGAAGGCAGGTGCATTGTCGTTCACGTCGGCAATGGCTACGGACACGCTGGCAGTGGCCCAAAGCACTGGCGACCCGCCATCCCTCGCAGTCACCACTAACTCATAAACTGGCACTCTCTCGCGGTCCACAGTACCCTCTAGTACGAGCGAGTAGTAATTTCTGAAGGTGGACACCAGCGCAAAAGGTCCTGGGGGTGACAGAGAGCAAGTTACCTGCCCGTTGGTTCCTGAGTCTCTGTCAGACACGCTGATGAGAGCTATGACTGTGCCTGATGGAGAGTCTTCTGGGACCGGTAGCGACAGCGACTTCACAGCCACTTCGGGAACATTATCATTGATGTCCATGACTTCGACCAAGATCATGCAGTGACCCACCATCTTGGGAATTCCCTTATCTGTCGCCTCTACCTGGATTTGATAGGATTTACTTTCTTCGAAGTCTATTTGTCCAATCACTCTGATGTCTCCATCCATAGGATCTATTGCAAACTTAGACAGTACATTTGGAGGGACATCACTCTCAAATGAGTAAACAATTTGGCTGTTTACTCCCTCGTCCATATCTGAGGCAGTTATTTTAATTACCTTTGTTCCGTTTAACGAATTTTCTGCTAATCTAACTTTATAGACTTTTTGGTCGAATTTGGGGGCGTTATCATTCACATCTAATACTGTGATCTGTAGCTGAACTGTTCCAGTAAACTCTGGTTTGCCCCCGTCAGTGGCTGTAAGCAGTAAGTGAAGTTCGGGAGTTTCTTCCCTGTCTAGAAGTTTCTTTAATACAAGTCCGAGAGGTTTAATTTGTTCATCATTGTTTTGTATGTCTAGAGTGAAAAAATCATTAGGGCTTAGCCTATAGGTGAGAACAGCATTCACTCCGATATCTGTATCCGATGCGCCCTCTAGTGGAAACCTAGAGTCTAGTGGACTGGATTCATAAATAAACAGATTCTTTTGTGATACGGAGAACACAGGCAAGTTGTCATTAATGTCCTTGATCTCCACTTCCACGTGAAAAACCTGCAGCGGCTTGTCCACGATCACCTCCAGGTGGATGCTACAAACAGGGTTTCGACCACACAGCTTCTCACGGTCGATCCGCGAATTCACAAACAAAATGCCGTTCTGCACGTTTACCTCCAGGTAGTCCCTACGGTCTGGAGATACCATCCGGAACCGCCTAGACACCAGCTCCCCGACCTCCAGACCCAAATCCTGCGCGATTCGCCCCACGAACGTACCGTGTTTTGCTTCCTCCATCACCGAGTAGTGGACCTGGCCGCTCCCCACCTGCCAGGCTGAGCAGAGGAGAAGGCAGTGCAAAAGCCTCAGACCACCTCGCCGGGAAAATCCCATCGCAAATCCTTTCTTCTAGAATTACGTCACCTATTTATGACTAGACATGGACATCATCTTTGGGAATGTTCTGTGAATCTTTAAATCCAATTTTTTTTCCCGTTTCTGTCCCCTTTCGTTTCCTCTGAAGCAGCTATTGAAAAGCTTCTTTCTACACTGGGGAAAAACTGGTTTTCTTTGTTTAAAAATCTGCTTTGCGGTGTATGGCGACATCATGTGGCTCAATGTGTAAGTACTATCGCGATTAATTAGGTTTTTATTTCTTCCGTCTTCTTAGGTTTTCTATTCTTTTGCATTGTCTTTAAAATATGCTATTGTTTCTTTTATATGTCTAGTAGAACTCTTGAAATTATCGTTTCATCTTTACAATGTTATTTTCATATAAAATCCAAAAAATATATAATTTCCTTCTCATATATCCTCACCTATAACTTTACATACATACAAGATAATATATTTTTTTCTACCTGAATTCTGGGAAATAGTTACTTTTATATTGTAGAATTGTATCCGGTTCTATTAGCTTTATTCCTTTCATTTGCTGTCAGTTTTTGCCATTTGGATGGAAAATGTCCTTTCTTGCAATATCAATCAGATTCTACCACTATTTACTTAAACCCAGGCCTTCCTGATTTCACAGCTCCCTTTCTCTTGATTAACCTACATTACCTCCCACTGTCTCTAGAAAATTGGTATTATAAAAATAAAATGTTTTCCTCCTATATTTCCTCAGCTAGGGTTGACGAAAATGCTCCTTTCTATAAAGAAATCATAGCTCAGAAGGAAAAGCTTTTTCCCATGATTATACCTCACATGGGAACATAAGAATCACATTTTCCCTAAGAATAATAAACTTAGAAATCATAATTCAATTCATTTTTCTTCTACATCTTCAAACAAACAAAAAAGACTATCACTTTGATTTGAAATTTATGTAAAATCTTATTTAATGCCAGTTGGATAATAATACCTTTTAAAAGGTTTCTTAGTCTAACAGTGCTTATGGAACAAAATTTTTGACACCTGAATTTCTCTAGTTCTCAGACACTTAAGCTGAGAAAATTTGAATTGTCCTCTTCCCCTGGATATGTGGTTTCGTTCATTTAAAGAATTCCTTTTAAGTAAATCCCTCTGCTAAAGAAGATTAGCACTTCCTCTGCAGCTTATAGTCTTACAGTTCTGAGAAGCACTGAGAAATTAAATTATTTGCCCTGTATCATTTAATCTGCATGTGTGATGGGTGAGATTTGAACCCAGGCCTTCTTGATTCTAAGGCCAACTGCCTCCCATACTGTAGGGGAAAAAAAATCCTTGAAGCTTTATTAAAAGGAAATATAAAAGCCAAATGTCTAGCCAAAATAGTAAATGTAATCACTCCTCAAAAGAAGAAAACTTTCTCTCTATCGTCCTGTCTCTGCATAGATTGGAGGATGAAGCCCACAGGGGCTTAAAGAAAAATTCATATTACTAACAGAGGCACAAGAAGTCACTCCTGTAATCAAAATCCTGAAATAAGTAAAACATCTCTTTAGTACTTATAACATCACCTTTTTAGCTTCTTCCATGGGTCTCAGAGTCCTGGTACTGCCTTACAATCTTATAAAATTAAAGATAAAAATTATAGCTGATGTTTATACCATTCTTCATTATTTACAAGCTTTTTTTCCTTTGTAAGATCATAGGTTTAGAGCTGTACAGGACTTTGGAGGTTATTTCGTCCAAATACCTTACTGTACAAATGAGGAAACTGAAGCCCAAACAAAGTGACTTTCCCAAGGTCACACAGGAAGAAAGTCACAGATATGGCTTTCAAAAGCAGGTTCTCAAGCATTTGTTACTCTCTAATAGAATTCATCCCTTAGCTTAGTTTAGTCTCACAATAATCCTGGGAGAGAAGAAGTACAAATACAATTTTTCTGTATTATAGGTTAGAGATGAAGTAATTTACGAAATATCACAAAACTAGTAATTTTATAAGGTTCGACTCAAATCTAATTCCTAATCCAAAGCTCTTTCCTCTAAACCACATCAGTGATTCACTGTAACCCTAGCCAGCTGCCTTTAGTAGCAAACTCCTTGTCCGAAGAGAAGATATGTAGTCACATTACCTTGAGCCTGCTCTGTGATGTACATTTCTATTTTAAACATAAATGATGTTCATTTATAATTTAAAACGTACTTTCAGTACTTCTCTTTAAAAAATGCAAATACTCCTAAGTAAGGTAAGACATTTCCATGGTAGCTGGTAGTGAACCAATAGACACTTATATGAGTGGCTATTCCAGGCATGGAAACCGATTGTAATGGTCTTAAATGGATGTGTTATCTGATGCAAGTGAACTGCCAAGCTTGTGAGAAATGAGAGATTTGGGGTCCTGGATAGGCTGCATGTAGCTACAAATTTCTCTGATCAAATATGCTGATACTCAGCTGCTGCTTCTTTCATATTTACTGCTGAGTCTGGGTCAGTTGTCAATTTCTTTAACTTATTACTTGATCTAATTACATTAGGTCTAATATTCCCTGGTACAAAAAAGTATTTCATTCTCTAATCTGGAAAACCACAGCCTGCCACACACATAGAGTGTTCAATTCTTTTCTCAATTCGGTCTTAGAGGAAATTTTCTGTACAAATGTTAAAATGTTACCACACACTGCTCTTGGTCACATAGGATGCCATACAGAGTAAAAGTTTAATAAATCCTCATTGAACGTAACCAAAATTTCATTTCTATCATCATTTATATTTTAAGTACAATTGAATTTAAGTCTTAATCATCGCAAATATACCTTTAAGTTTTATACTTAATTTCATTACAATCTGACTCATCTTCATTCCAGTTATTTGTGATTCTGACCTCTAGTCAGGTCTATGCTTTTTATCTTTAACGACATACATTAAATAAGCAAGGTTCTCTGTTTTACTCTGATATATGCTACTGAAGTGGAGGCTGAGAATTTGTGCTAAGGTCTTCTTGTTGAAGTCTCACCAGCTTTGCAAATTTTAGTGGCTTGTGCTAAATATACCAAAGTATTCACCTGCACCTGGGACAAATCTAACTCAGGGATGTCTATTTGGTGCTCAGGAATATCTCCCCAATCATCATTAGTCTTCCTCTGGCTTTTATTTTGGATAAGCTGCATGGAATTTTCCCTGAAGACTTCTGACATAAAATGTTTGGAAAACACCAGAATTTGAATTTGAAAGAAATCAGTATGTTGAATGCCAGAGTTCATAATTATTGACTAAAAAGCATAAATGATAGAGTGGTATTGTGAGTTTGCCTTATAGAAATTGAACAGAAGAATAAAAATTCTCTAATTCTAAAGACAAGCTATTGTCTTCAGAATCTCAATTTCTGAAATTATATATATATATATATATATATATATATATATATATATATATATAT
>NW_027187165.1:779348-781053 GCF_028583685.1 Petaurus breviceps papuanus
TATATATATATATATATATATATATATATATATATATATATATATATGTATATATATATATATGCCTGTGAGGATATCATATACGTGAAGCTATCTTAAGATCCTGTTGATTTCTTACTTGAGGGGTTTTTTATTTCTGTCATTTGCTATTCTGGATTCTTTTGCTAAAGGAGGAGTTCCCCAGGCCAGAAATTGTGGATCAGACATTGATCAGACTGCAGCTCTGGCCATAATGAGGAATGGAGGTAGGGGTAGATGCAAGTATAAAGAGTGGCCCATGGACTAGGCTTCTTTTTGCTAAAACCATCTGGTCTCATCCCTGAAATGCACATTGGACGCCCCAGCTCCTGTTCCAGCCAGCTATAACTTCCCAAGAAGTCCCTCCCCAGCCAAGGAACAATCATTGGAATAACCTGGAGTACTGGCTTTCAAAGACAAACCAAATAAGATTTAAGAAACTATTCTTTGTGGCTACAGTTCCCAGAATTTCCATATTTCCACCAAAACAGGTTTTCTGATTTGCTGAAATGGCATTAAGCTCCCTTACTTTCGTACTTCATCTCTTCTATTCTGAAGGTTCCTCTAACTTTTCTTTAGTTGAGTGTTAATCAAATAACACCTTCAAAAATCTTTTGAATTCAATCGACAGGAGAACTCCCAGAATACATAACTGAGATGAACACGGGAGGGACAAAAATAAACTAAAAGACAGAATTACATAAACATGTAATGGATAGAGCCACAAGGAAGTCAAAGAATTGTATGAAAAGTCATGAAGAAAATCAGAGCTTTTTACCACAGTTGTAGAAAGGCGATAATAGAACTTACCTCACAAGGTAGTTCAGAAGATCAAATCCGATAACATAAGCAAAACATTTTGCAAACCTAAAAAGGATATATAAATGCTAGCTAGCTATAACACAATTAATTGTATGATTTATAAAGAATTTTTCACATTGGCTATGCAATGCTATTAACACAAAGCAACTACATATTATTAACCAAATTTTGCCTATCAAAGAAATGGAATGCACTCAAGAGCAATCAAAATGGAAACTTAAACTTGCAGAAGATAACATTCCCCCTAATAATAAATATGGCACAAAATAACTGTTTGGGTCTTTTTGAAAAAGAGATGTAATGAGAACTGGGCAAAGGAAGAATTCTACAGAAAAGTGTAACCATTTTCATGCTGTTCATGTAAAAAATAAATAAAAATATTGGCCCACGAAGGGACATACTTAAGAGAAAGGAAAATGTGAACAAAGAGAAGATGAAGAGGAAAAAAGAAAATTTATGAAATTCTATCAGGTTACTTAAGAAATGGAAAGCATAATTTGAAGACAGAAAAATAGAATTCAAGTAAGAAGACTGAGTCGAGGGGCGGCCAGGTAGCACAGCGAGTAAGAGCACCGGCTCCAGTGTCCGGAAGACCTGGGGATCGAATCCGGGCTCAGACACTTAGCACCCACCCAGAAACACCTGACCGTGTAACCTTGAGCAAGTTACTTAACCCCGATTCCTTAAAAAAAAAAAAAAAAAGAAGAAGTCCCAAGAATTGTTCAAAGTTGGGGGGGGGGGGGAGAACAGCAATTTACATCTGAATAAAAATAAAAATGCACAATTAATAGTCACCCACCTTCCCTGAGCTATCCAAATCAGACTCCTGCTTCTGGCCTCTTTCCCCAGAAACAGGACACGGAGG
>NW_027187166.1:0-7123 GCF_028583685.1 Petaurus breviceps papuanus
TCACAGGATAGCTCCCAGAGGCACTGCACGCAGTCTGGCGTTCTTCAGAGGAGCTCAAGGAGCCAGAGGCTTTCCCCTCACTCGGCTGACATTGTTCTTCTCCTTCCTCCACCTCCTCTGTGAAGGACTCAAAGGCCTCACTGGAACAGTTGGAAAGAACACTGCTATATTCCACTTCTGACTGATGAGAACCATCCCTGGGCATCTCGGGTGAGGCTCCAGCAAGGACCACATAAGGCATTGCTGCAAAGACAAAAAGGTGGCTCTCTGGGCAAATAAACTCTGTGCTCTCTGTTCCCTGCCCTGCCCTGCTCTCCCCACTCCCCTGGCATGACTAAGGAAAGAGGAATATCACACAAGCAGGATGATTTATGGGGCTGGCAGAGAGGACTAGACACAGGAAACAAAAAAGATCTCCAAACGAGACCTTCCTCAATTACATCTCATTAGAAAGCACATCTCTTTGGCATCTGCCTGAAAGCAAGACAAGCAAATTAGCTCACAAGAACCTGAGAGACTTGGTGAGAATTTAGTCTCCACTGCTTAAGACTCAGGGGATATTTGTAGAAAGTGCTGGGATGTTCATTTTTCTCCTAAAGAGAATTGGGAATAGTTAGGGTTGGATTTAGTGTTAGGAAGCAGTGGCCCCATGGGCTTAACAAATCCCAAAATTATTACCCAGAACTACAAAACTGAGGCTTAGATTTCTACTCAGATACCTGGGGCTCACAGCTAAATGACACCTACCTTCCCAGTGGGAATGGATGAGGAATACTGGATAATAGCTAAGGCAAGAATGGGCTCACTTATTGGGTAACTGGGTCCATTCAATGGTCTCCATAGCAAACTGATTCACTTCTTTGAAGGTGAACCCCATCTGAGAGGTCTTATATCAGTGCTCTGGGGCTTAGGAGGCCAAAGGAAATAAGACACAGCTACCACAATGTTTAACTTTAGAAACTTATACAACCTGGAAAAAAGGGCTTAAATTGGGCAAATAAGGTGACTGTGTCTCCAGGGTCCAAAAGAAGCCAAAAACCATTCTTTTTCTGGTGGCCAAGAATTGAAAACTGAGGGGATGCACATCGATGGGAAACCAGTTGAACAAGATGTGGTATTTGAATGTAATGGAATACATAAGAAATGGTGAGCAGGTAAACTTCAGAAAAACCTGGAAAGATTTACATGAACTGATGATGAGTGAAGTGAACACAACCAGAAGGACATTATACACAACAGCAGCAACATCGTGCTATGACCAACTTTGATAGAGTTAACTCTTCTCAGCAATACAATGATCTAAGACAGTTCCAAAAGACTCACGATGGAAAATGCTATTCACATTCAGGGAAAGAACTAATGGGGTCTGAATGCAGACCGAAGCATAGGATTTTCTTTCTCTTTTTTATTTCTTCTTTCTCCTTTGGTTCTAATTCTTCTTTCACAACATGACTAATGTGGAAACATGTTTAAGATGATTGTACATGTACAGCCTATATCAGATTACATGCCAGCCATCTTGGGGAGGGGGAGAAAACTTAGAACTCAAAATCTTATAGAAGTGACTGTGGTAAACTAAAAAAAAAAATTTTTTTTTTAAAAAGAAGCTAACAGGGTAGCTAGGTGGCACAGTGAGTAAAGCGTGGGCCCCGGAGTCAGGAGGACCTGAGTTTGGTTCCAGCCTCAGACACAACAGTCACACAAAAAAAACTAGCCGTGTAACCTTGGGCAAGTTACTTAACCCCAATTACCTTCCAAAAAGGCAAAAAAAACTAAAATTAAATTTAAAAAAGAAGCTAACAGTTGAGCCTACAATTTCAGGTTTCCATTCTAAAAGCTATTTATTTGGGAACCCATAGTACTT
Source organism: Petaurus breviceps papuanus (assembly GCF_028583685.1). Taxonomy (NCBI): domain Eukaryota; kingdom Metazoa; phylum Chordata; class Mammalia; order Diprotodontia; family Petauridae; genus Petaurus; species Petaurus breviceps. The sequence continues at coordinate 1,865 of NW_027187166.1, forward strand.
CCCACAGGCTAAACCTTTCCTAGGGACTATAAAGTTTGAGTCCTCTCTAGCTTAATAGTATTTTATGTACATTAGGTCAGAGGCCCCTCACACCATCCCTGTGGGGAAGGGACTACAGCTATCACCTTCCCTTCTATAAAACTGAAGCTCACTGACTTGAGTGCTCCTCATCACACAGCTAAAAGTATCACAGGCAGGATTTGAACTCAGGTTTCCCAGGCACCTAGTTCAGCCCTATAATCTCCACACCACACTGCTTCCTCTACAAACTAAGCAGCTTCATTTCACTGAGGAGACTTCCCAGTGTTTTGTTTAGGCCCCCAGACCTCCTTCAGAGCAAGGACCTACCCCAGGCCCTGGCTTCAGCCTCCTCCCCCTCTGTCTTCTCTTTTTTCTCCTCTTCCTCCTTCTCCTGCTCCTCTTCTCTTTTCCCACTAAACCTCTGTACTGCAAGTTTGGGGTCTGAAGTCTCCTCTGAACCTTCAATCATTCCAACAAGTTGTTACTCAAGCCCTCTCTATCACTAGAATACATTTATGTATGTATGCATGCATGTGAGTGTGTGTGTGTTTTCTAATGCCTTACAACAGCTGCTACATGACACTACTTTCACATTCCTTCTCTCAAGCGATCAAAGAATCAGTTCTATCACCAACTTCTCAAGATGGAAGACCCTTTTTGATTCCAGGAGACTAGAGCTAGAAGATCTCCTGGAAATCACTGAGGCCCACTTCCTGGCACTGCACCAAGAAGAAAGGAGGGACCCTGCCCAAGGACGGGTGGCTAAGGACCAGAAGGACCAAAAGGCCTGAAAGCAGAACCCAGGTCTGCCAACGGCCAGGCCCTTTCCACCACATCAGGGGAGGCAGTGCCTACGGTCAAATTCAACCTGGACTAAAGCAGGAATGCCGCTCAATCGAGGAGAGGCTAAGCAAGCTGTGCTACATATTTGTTAATTGACTTCTACTCTCCTATAAGAAATGATGAGCCTGATGATTTTAGAAGAACACGGAAAGACTTGCACCCAATAATGAAGAGTGAAATGAGCAGAGCCAAGAGAAAGTTGTAGACAGTAACAGCAATGCCGTTTTAAGAACAACTCTGACCAACCAAGTCTTTCTGGCTATTGTAAATACCCAAATGAGCTACAAAGGGCCTATGAACAAAAACGCTATCTGCATCCAGAGAGAGAACGCACTCACACTAACACACATGCACACACACATTTACGTAGATATGTGTTTATACCTGTAGATATGTATGTATATAAGTCTATATATTTGTGTTTCATGGTAGCTATCTGGGAGAAAGGGAAAAAAATGGAAGTAACATGACAACTTTGTTGGCTATTTCAAAAGAATAGCACCTTGTACACAATATATCTGCAGTTTCAGGTGCAATCCTCTTCTTTTCTATTCCACTTTGTTATGGGAATGCTTGCTTTATTTTTCCAGTTCAGAACTTAAAAAAAAGGATGGCCCAAGGGCCTACGGACTGTACGTGACACCCCCCCCCCCCAGTCCTCCCTGGACTTCTAGGATCCTAAGGAGGAAAAACACACAGGAGGCAAACCCTGCTCCCTAGAAGCTTATTCCTCAAGGGTGGGGAAAGGAGGAAAGCAAGGAAGGGGGAGGGAGAGAGGGGGAATGGGGGGAACAAGGGGGAACAAGGGAGGGAGGGGGAAGGAGAAAGGAGGAGGGAGAAGGAGCAGAGGAGAGAGAAGGAGAGGATGGAAGGAGGAGGGGAGGGAGAGGGGGAGGGTGGGGATGGAAGAAGGGGGAGGGGAGGGTTGGGGAGGGAGGGAGGAAAGGGTGGGAGAAAGGGGAGGGGAAAGGGGGAGGGGAAAGGGGGGAGGGGGAGAAGGCTGGCAGCTGTGGCGTTCCTTTGTGATCCATCCCCCAACCACCCAGCTGGGCCCAGCTGTTCCCAGGAGGGGTCTCTAGGCTTCTCCAGGGAGCCTAAGGGACTGGGGGGGGGGATGCTCCCCGGGCTGGCCAATTCCACCCCCAGCCCCAAGCACAGGCCAGGAGGCTGAGGCCCGGTGGGGGCAAGGTCCGGGGGGAGCCACAGGTATCGGCCTCGGAGCTCGGGGCTCCATCTGCGCAGCCACGCCAAGGGCAGGCCTCAAGAGGCTTCCGCTGGAAAGGGAGGGAGGGGCGGATGGAGGGGCGCCGGGGCTGGGGAGACAGGCCCCGGGTCATTTTCGGGGTGTGGGGGGGAGCTGTCCGGAGAGAGGGCCCGGGGCCGGGGCCAGAGGGGGCGGGTTCGCCCCATTTTGTGCTCTGGGGGGGGGGGTAGCGGGCGGAGCGAGGCCTACCGAACTCCGGTACCGGAGACGCCTCTTCTTCCTCGCGCCGGGACAGCGACGCCACAGCCTCCTTCGCACCTCAGTTTTCCAGGCAACCGGGAAGGGCGAGAGCCCCCACCCCCTCCCCACACACCGACGCCCGCTGGGGAGGGGGCGGGGCTTCACCTCACGCTGAGGCGGGGCCTTAAGGGGCAAAGGCTAGGCTGCCCAGCGGCCTGGGGGCGGGGCCTGCTGAGCGCTGGGGGCGGGGCCCGTGGCTGGAGCCGAGGCCCAAGGTAGGAAACTGGGGCCGACCCACCCTCCAATCAGGTGGGGCCTAAAGCCTGCCCTGAAGGAGACTCAGCCTTCTCTCCTGTCACGCACGCACGCGCGCATGCACGCACGCCGTCCTTCCCGTCTTCTTTCCTGTCTGTAGGTGTTCCTTCCTCCTTTCGTTCCTTTTTTCTTTCCTTCCTTTCTTCATTTTTTCCTTTCTTCTTTTTTTCCTATCTTTCGTCTTTCTCCCTTTTTCTTTCTTTCCCCTTTCCTTCTTTTCTGTTTCCTTCTGTCTTTTTCGGTTTCTTTCCTTCTTCCTTCCTTTTCTTTATCTCTCCTTTCTTCTTCCTTTCCTTTTTTCCTCCTTTCTTGTCCCTTCCTTTCCTTTTTCTTTCCTTATTTCTTTCTTCTTCTTTCCTTCCCCCATTCCTTCTTCCTTCATTTCTCTTTCCTTCCTTCCCTCTTTATTTTCCTTTCTTTCCTCCTTTCTTCCTTTCCTATCTTTTTATCTGACTTTACTTCTTTCCCTCTTTTTTCTTCCTTTATTTTTCTTTTTCCTTCATTTCTTCTCTCTCTTTTGCTTTTTGGGGGGCAGTTGGGGTTAAGGGAATTGCCCAAGGTCACAGGGCTAGTAAGTGTTAAGTGTCTGAGGTCACATTTGAACACAGGTCCTTCTGACTCCAGGGCTGGTGCTCTATTCAGTGTACCACCTTGCTGCCCCTCTCTTTCTTTTCTTTCTTTTTTTCTTATTCTCTTTTTTTCCTTCCATCTTTCCTTCTCTCTTCTTTTTTCCCTTCTTTTTTCTCTTTCCTTTCTTGCTTCTTTTCTCTTTTTTCTTTCATTTCTCTTTCTTTCCTTGCTTCCTGGAACTTATGACCAAACAAGAGATAGAGATAACTATAGGATATTAAATGGATCCTCGTGATTACATTACATTTTTTTTTAAAGCAATTGGGGTTAAATAACTTGCCCAAGGTTACACGGCCAGGTGATTACATTAAATTAAAAGATTTTTGCACCAGAAAACAAATGCAGACAATATTAGAAGGCAAGCAGAAAACTTGGGAAACATCTTTACATCACATTGCTCTGATAAAGGCCTAATTCCTCAAATATATAGAGAACTGTGTGGGATACAGAGACCCTAACACAAATTGACTACTCAGAGAACTCTCAAAGTGAAGGTAGTAAGATTTATTAGAATCTTTTGAGAAGCGGGTGGTCCAGTCTCTGGGACAGCACCCAGAGAGAGGAGGCCAAGGCACAGGAGGCAAAGCTGCATTAAATAAGCAAGGGTTACACGCCCCTCCCAAACATTAACCTAAGTATTACTAATGAGGCTCTAATCTAATACATAATACATGAGGTCCACTACCCAAGCGCAGTAACAACCTCAGAATACTGTACCCCCTTCAGTCTAACCTAGATACATCCTTATCTGGGCGTGGGTGCCCCACGGCCACTGCTTGTTCCCTGATTGGTCAAATCCACCGGCTGCTGTCAGCTCCTTCCATTCTACATTGTTTCATTTTAGTATTATCTAGGAGTTCTCTGGGAACTCAACTTCCTCCCAAGGCTACTGCCTGTTACTTTTTATGAATAGTCTTGTTCAGCAATTCTTGTAGTTCTATAGAAACTTAACCCTTTGTTACCTTTCACACTACCATTCCTTTTCCCAAACTCCCCAATCTAGAAACACCTCTAATCTGGTCTCAGTAGTTAATCCAATCAATTGTATTAATACTCAATAGCTCTTACATTACCTTGAAATATACAATGACTTACATATATGTGGGGAAACATACTGAACTTAGTTACAAAATACAAGGAAGTAATAAGAATGTACATATGATATTCAGAATGGGGAAACTTCACTGTAAGTCTTTCCACACAGAACTGACTTAAATCCATAAGAACATGAGATGTTCACCAGTTGAAAAAATGGTTAAAGGCTATGAAAAGGCAGGAAAAAAAAGCTATATATACTCATGATAAAATGCATTCAGTCACTACTGGTGAGAGAAAGGAAAATAACAGAAAAAGAAAATGACAAATGTTGGAGGGGATTGTGGAAACGTTGGGACACATACCCTGTGGGGGGAGTTGTGAACTGATCCTGAACTGATTGTTGTGAACCTATTGTGAAAGGCACTTTGGAATTATGCTCAAAGAGTTCGAAAACTGTGCATATCCTGTGATCCAGAAATTCAACAACAAGGTCTGTCTCCCAAAGAGATCAAAGAAAAAGGAAAAGGACCAATATGCACAAAATTATTTATAGCAGCTTTTTGTGGTGGCAAAGAACTAGAAATTGAGAGGATGCCCATGAGTTGGGGAATGGCTGACCAAGTTGTGGTGTATGATTGGGATGGAAATGTGCTGTTGTGCGTTCTAAGACTTCAATTCTCATTCTGTGTTTAAGATTCTACTTCTAAGTTCTAACACTTTAATTCTAATACTGTGTTCTAAGACTTTAATTCTAATACCTTGTTTTAAGTTTCTATTTCTGTGATCTTAGATTCTAATTCTAAGTTCTGAGACTTTAATTATAATTCTGTGTTCTAAATTTTTAATTGAAAGTTCTAAGACTCTAATTCTGTGTTTAAAGATTCTAATTCTAACTTTTAAAACATAAATTCTAATTCTTTTTTCTAAGATTCTAATTCTTATTTTGTGTGCTAAGACTTTAATTCTAA
>NW_027187166.1:7133-10207 GCF_028583685.1 Petaurus breviceps papuanus
TCTAAGATTCTAATTCTTATTTTGTGTGCTAAGACTTTAATTCTAATTCTGTGTACTAAGAACTTAATTCTAATACTGTGTTCTAAGTTTCTAATTCTAAGTTCTAAGATTCTAATTCTGCGTTCTAAGACTTCAATTCTCATTCTGTGTTTAAGATTCTACTTCTAAGTTCTAACACTTTAATTCTAATACTGTGTTCTAAGACTTTAATTCTAATACCTTGTTTTAAGTTTCTATTTTAAGATCTAAGATTCTGATTTTCTGTTCTAAGACTTAATTCTAATTCTGTGTTCTAATATTCTAATTCTAATTCTGTGTTCTAAGACTTTAATTACAATTCTGTGTTCTAAGTTTCTAATTCTAAGTACTTTCATTCTAATTCTGTGTTCTAAGACTTTAATACTACTTTAATTTCTTTCTTTAATTTAATTTAATTTAATTCTTTAATTTCTTTCTTTAATTCTCTGTCTGGTGCATAGCTGTACTATGTTTCTCAGCGGCAAATAATTGGAAGACAGGCATTTTATTATGTGCCTACTTTGTACCAGTCATGCAGGGCAGCCTTTGCAAAGATATGGATATGGGAAATAAGTGTTACATGTGAGTAACAGGAAGCAGGCATAACTTGCTGAATATAGCTCCTGGGGGGGTACAACCCCCCTCCTACTTCTCCACTCTTCTTGAACCTTTCTTAGTCTTTGAGCCAGGGACACTGGCCTCCTGCCTATTTCACAGGCAGGACACTCCATCCCTCAGCTCCCGGCATTTTCTCTGGCTGTCCCCCAAGCTTGGAATGCTCTTCTTTCTCATCTCTGCCCACTAGCTTTCAATAAATCCAAATAAAATCCCATCTTCTCTTTGCTAATCCCTCTTAATTCTAGGGCCTTCTGTTGGTTAATTCTTTCCTATTTGTTCTGTGCAGAGCTTCTTTCTATGTATTGGTTTGTTGTCTCCCCTCTTACATTTGGAGCTCTTTAAGGGCAGCAATGATCTTTCACTTCTTCATTTCACTTCATTTTCTATCCGTACAGAGACCTAAGTCTTTGCTGACTCCATCTAGTCCTCTATAAAATGGGGACCATAATACTTGTGCCTTCTGCCTCACAAAGGTTTTTGTTACATTGTAGACCCTCCAGTGCTACAGGGATGTGAGCTGTTCTCCTCATCCTGATGCCCCTTCCCTGTCCTTTGCTGCCTTCTCCTGCCTTATACATGGTAGGCAGCCTGGTCCAGGGGACAGAACCCTGGCAGCTGGGGGCGGGGTGGGGACAGGAGAGGGTTAGTGTCCCTCCTCTTGGGACAGTCTGTTCTATGGTCCCACTAGCTCTGACACCCTGTATGGTGGTGTATGGGACAGGTAAAAGTGTGGTTTCTCAGAGACTATCTGTGAAGTAAGTCCTTAGGCCTTAGGCCTAAGTTTCCATTTTTCTAGAAACTACATGACTTTGAAACTTTAGAAATCTTTCTATATAGTTGCTCTATTCTAGTCAGCCCTTTTCACGCAGCTTGCCATAAAACAGTTAAGTTTCTATAGAACTGCAAGAATTGCTGAACAAGACTGCTAATAAGGAGGAACAGGCAGTAACCTTGGAAAAGAAGCTCAGTCCCTGGTTCTCAGACTAAAACTCTTAAATAATACTAAAAATAATGAAGAATGGAAAGCAGCTGGCAGCAGCAGGTGGATTTGACCAATAGAGGAACAGACAGTAGCCTTGGGGCACTCAAGTCCTGATAAGAATATGTCTAGGGTAAGACTGAAGGGGGTTCAGTATTCTAAGATTGTTACTGTGCCTGTGTACTGAACTTCATGTATTATGTATATTATCCAACAAGATTAGAGCCTCATTAGTAATAAGTATGTTAATGTTTGTAATCCTTTTCTTATTTAACCCAACTTTAGCTTCTGTATGGCGGCCTCCTCTCCTGGGCATTGTTCCAGCGACTGGACCACCCGCTTCTCGCGAGATTCTAATAAACTTCCTACCTTCAATCTGAGGTCTCAGAGTAGTCAATTTGGGTTAGGGTCTCCATACCCCACACAGTGGTTTTCTTTCTCTGAATTTCCTGTCTCTGGCTTCAGCAGTTAGGGTCACATGTGACTCACAGAAGGTATTTGGCAGCACCTCTCCTTTTCCTGTGCAAACAGTTTCCATACAACTGGAGACAGCTGCTATGTATGTAGGTGTGTGACGGCATTCATTGTAGAGAACTTTCATGGTTCCCTGGCCAGCTTTGTGGACGCCCCGCCTCTCCCTTCTCCCCACTCCGTCCCTCTGAGGACCCGCCTCAGCCTCTCCCTTCTCTCCTCCTGGACCCGACCCTGGCGGGGAGGGTAGATTGTGGTGTGGCCACACCCACCTCTGCTCCTGAGCTCCGCTTCCTCAGCCCCATTCCCAGGCGCCCCACCCCCACTTCCCACACTGCACCAAGGTCTGTATCCACGGCATGTTGCGTCACTGGGCCTGTCTTCTGCCGCATCATTGCACAGAACTGCCTCCAGGTGGAAAGAAACCCGGGCCTCCCCTGGCTGACTGACCCTAGACCGTGCCCTGAGGACCGAGGGCAGCAGGGCCTTGGCCTTCTCTGGCCCAGCCAGGGGCCACAAGGCCAGTCAGATGCCCGGACTGAGGCCACAGGGCCCTCCCTCTTCAGCATCCTGGGGTTAGGCCCGCCTTCCCCATGGTCACTTCCTGTGTCCCATTGTAAGGGGTAAGGCCCGCCTCCGGATATGACCTCACAACAGGGTCGGGCGAATCCCTGCCCAGCTTAAGAGGTCCCTGTCCTGCTGAGCGTCCTCACACCGCCCCCCCCCCCGTACCCCACTTTATTCCGGGGCAGCTCAGACTCCCCCAGTCCCCAGGTCTGGCTTCCTGCGCATGCCTGAGTGTGGGAGGGGCGGGGCCGCACAAAGACCTTGTGGGGTCCCTCCCCCCAGGCTCAGGTGTCCGGGGCTGAGTCCAGAAGGGGGGGCCTAGTGGTTCTTTGGGTCCCCCTGGTCCTGGGGGGTCGGGTTGGGGAGAGGAGCCTCCTCCCCTCCTCCCGTTTGTTTCCTGTCTCCTCCCTGTGCGTTTCTC
>NW_027187167.1:0-9659 GCF_028583685.1 Petaurus breviceps papuanus
ATCTGGGCAGCAACTTCAGGGCTTGCCCCAGGCAAAGTCCTTTAGGGCTGGGGGAGCCCTAGATGCTGACCAGGTAGCAGGGAAGGAGCCAGTGGTCAAGAACGGAAGGGCTTGGGCTGGGTGAGGACCTGGGGCAGGGTCAGGACTGGCATGGAGGACCTAGGTCTGGAGGCTCTGGCTGGGAGTCTGGGGGAGACAGCTGTAAGACACAGAGCAGTAATAGTCAGCATCATCTTCTGGCTGCACGGGGTAGATGGTCAGGATGCAGGCATTCTGTGCTACATCTTTGGAGGCCGAGAAGCGTGTGGGGAGCCCAGGCGGCCGGTTCTGATCTTCTTCTGAGTAATAGTAGAACAGGAATCGAGGGGCACTGCCTGGATGCTGCTGGAACCAGGAGACCCCATGGTCACTGATGGCAAAGTCCGGCTTCAGGGCACACAAGAGCCTGGCTGTCTGCCCAGGAAGCACCAGGAGGGCATCAGGCTGGGTGGGCCCTGGATGGGAGTCTGGGGGAGACATAGACACTTTCAGGGCTGAGGGGCCCTAGATGGGCATCTGGGGGATCACAGAGGCTCTCAGGGCTGGATGAGCCCTGGATGGGGGTCTGGGGATCACAGAGGCTCTCAGGGCTGGGGGGGCTGGGGATCACAGATGCTCTCAGGCCTGGGAGGGGCTGGGGGATCACAGATGCTCTCAGGGCAGGCCACCACCACCCTGGCCAGCAGATGTGGGCTGGGGAGGCCCCCTTGCTGGCCCCAGATGTTCCCATCTCAGGGCCAGCCCTCCCCCTCGGCCTCAGCATCTTCCTTCCTGCCTCCCAACCAAGAGCCCTGGGGAGGTTCTAGGGGTTGGCCCTCTAGGGAGCCCAGATGAGCTGGCATCACAGGTGTGGGGAAGCTCAAGTGGCCCCAAGGGCTTCCAAGGCCTCCTTGTCACTGTTCTCCCCCCACCTTTCAGAGTTCCCCGTCCCCAAAGGCCTATCGCCACCTTCTCTTTTATCCTGATGGAGTGTGTCCCCCCCAACCCACAGCTGGGGATCTTGGTGGTCACTGAGTGCCACTGGACCATGACCGCACGTGTCAACGACTAGCATCGTGTGACTTGAACACTGCTGGTGATGAGGAGCTCACTGCCTTCCCAAACCACTCCGCTCCGCTCTGGGGCACGTTGGATCTTTTTTCTGTGGTCCTGCCTCAGTGGGCCGCTCTTCCCCCCAGGGGTCCAATTCCTCCTGACAGCTGACACCGTCCCCCATCCTGTGAGTCTCTTCTCCTCTGCACTAACGTCCCACTTCCTCCCCCAGGCCTCCTCCAACCCTACTCTGACGCTCTTCCAGCCTTTGGACACAGGCCTCTCTTGGACCGTCCTTCTCATTTGGCACAAACAGGGGTGCCTAGAAGTGGCTGGAACCTGACTGGCCCAGAGTCCAATGAGACCATCCCCTCTGACCTCGCTCCTTCCTAATACAACCCACGCCCACTTTTCAGGATAACTGGTGGCCATCCAGGCTTCCCCATCATTGCTTTGTGAGGCCAAAGGGGAGGGTTGACATGGATGCCCACAGAGCTCCATCTCCTCATGTTCAGCCTTTTGGCTCCTGACTCTGTCTCCAAGCAGTGTGTTGGCAGCTCTCCCTCCCAGCCTGTGGTGGTACCAACTATGCCTTTATCCAAGTCCTATTTGTAAGGGTCCAGTCTGGAAGCCTGGGTCCCCAGGGCCCTTCTTCCCTCCTGCTGTCGCCCTCAGGCCCCACACCCCACACCCACAGAAGTGCTGGTGGGAGAGGTAGCCAAGGGACCTCTGGCCTGGGTCTGGCAGCTTGAGGGGGACTGCTGCCTGAGCTCTCCCTGGCTTCCTCCAGGACCCTGGACAAGCCCTTTCCCAACCCTGACCCAGATGAACCAGACCCAGGAGCCTCTGGGGCACCCCCTTCCTGCTCCCACTCCCCAAAGAGAGGGTCACTCACTTGCCAGGAGGCTCACCGCAACGTTGGCCAAGAGCAGAGCCAGCAGGCAGAGGGTCATGGCTGTCAGGAAAGGCTGAGCCTCCTGGTGCAGCCTTAAGGCTGAGCTGGGGCCCTCCCACCCCAAGCATCCCCAGAGGACTCAAGCCTGGCCAGCCAGAACAATGCATGCAAATAAGAGAAGCGTTGCAGACAGGCTGGGCCCAGGCTGAGCTAGGGAGAGGACCCCAAAGTGAGGCCCCCGTGGTTCCCCTCCCCAGCCTGCCCAGGCCCTGGAGACTCGGGCCTGCCTGACCGCCTCCTTGAGGTGCCTTCTGGCCCTCCCTTCTCTCTTCCATCACACTCCACTCACCAAACCAGGGATGGGGACCCAGGTACAGAAGGTAAAAGATGGACGGCCTCTGTCCTCCAGGACCAAAAGGCCCCCAAACACTGCATGCTGGGAGGGGAGGGAGTGCTACCAGACCTGATCCTCACAGGGAAGGATCTGATCCACACATGGAAGGGACTGCCTCAGAGGCTGCTGGTGTCTTGGGGTGATGTGTTCCCCTAGGTATCTCCAGCCTCTCCCCTTAAGGACAAGGGTTCTCAGGGAGGCTGGAGCACCGCCCTGGAATCTGGAGGACCTGAGTTCAAATCCGCCCTCAGACACTTAACACTTACTAGCCATGTGACCTTGGGCAAGTCGCTTAACCCCCCCCCCCAGGGCCACTGAACACAGAACAGCAGCTGAGTAATCAGAGTCTGGGTAGATGGAAAGCCCTTCTGCCTCCCCTGAGCATGACTGCTGCTGTGGTTGTGGGGAACAAGCACTTATTGAGCACCTACTATATGCCAGGCAGTCTTACTAAGCACTGGACACTTATGATGCTCACATTTCAAGTCAGGTGGCATCATCACCATCACCCCCATTTTACAGGAGAGGAGACTGAGGCAGGCTGCAGCCAAGTGACTTGCCCAGGGTCACCTAGTGTAGTGGAAATGCAAATTTAAAGATCTTCCCTGCCCCTAGGTTAAGTGCCCCTGGAGCCTGGGCTGGGAGGCTTGTTTTTCAGTAAATACTTTTTGATTGGCCAGTGGGTCCAGAGGATTGTTACATTCTCTGAGCCAGGAGAAGGCCACATAAGCCCTGATGTGTAGCTTTGTTTGGGGGCTCACTTTGAGAAGTGTTCTGTGATTGATCAGATGAGACTCTAGGAAGCTGTTGTTGAGAGCCCCCCGCTTTGAAAAAACCCAGATGTTGATTTGGTATGGATGTAATGTTTGGACAATTTGGAAATCTGTCTACTTGATCTGTTTCTCTGTCTTGATAATTCTGTCTGTATACTCTGAAGTTCGGGGTGCTGACCTTTTTCCCCTGAACTAGGTAAACGATACATATTTGACTGATTAAAGTAAGCTTGTTAACCCACTTTGAGTTGCTTTCCTTTATCAAAGCAGATCCAAGAACCTGTGTTGGCAGCGACCCTGGGGACGATGGGGTGCTTGCTGCTATACCTAGTAAGGGAGGGGCTGACCAAGGCTCTTCTCTGACTTGGTTAGAAGGGGCCTTCCCCTTCACTACAGGTCCACACCCCTCCTCCCCCCCACTCTGGGCCGTGCCCTGCTCCAGATGGGGACCCACCTGAATGGCTTGGATTTGTAGCTTTTGCTCATCTTCTGAAGTTGGGAAATCTGGCATGGTTCAGGGCCTGAGCTGAGCCTGAGAAAGAGCCGTGGAAAGTGCAGAAGAGAGGAGGGCACAGGGAAGGTTTCCCTAAGCAGTTCTGGAGCCAACAAAGCCCCTTGAGGGCCACTGGGCAGACATGTGAGTCAGCTACTGCCACACACAAGGCACCCAGCCAGGGCTGGCCTTTGTTGCCCCTGAGGCTCAGGGGAGACCAGCAGGAACCAGCGGGTGTGGAGCAAAATCACCAGGAGGGCCTGAAGGCTGACCACTAACCACAGGCAGCTCCAGCTTATTCGACACAAGCCGGGAAAGGCTTGTGTGCCCTCAAGGGGTGGCAGAGCTAGACCACCAGCACATGGAGGTACACAGAAAGGGTCAATGGCAGCCATGGAGGGACGCGGATCTCCTGTCATTGAGCCAACCCGCCTTGCCTCAGTTGTATGCGGGTGACGGGCTAAGGCTCACACCAGGTTGGAAGGGGGTGATGGCAGAGGACCCCAAAGGGTGTCTTTGGGGGCTCCTTCCTACAGATATCAGCAGAAGTGGGGACTGGGTCACGGCCTTCTGGACCATCATGGCACCAGGAAGCAGTCAGCACAGCTTAAGGCACATTGCTCTGTGGCTGTGAAAACTGAACAGATGATTGGGGATGAGAAAGAAAAGAAAGCTGGAAAGAAACAGGCTGTACAGGCCTGAGATGGCAGCAGAGGGCTGTACCCAAGAGGTGGCGGCCTGGGCTCCTGCTTACGCCGGTGTGTACAAAGCTTTGGAACTCATCTGCACAACCCCCTGTCTCTGGACAGAGACAGCAGGAACGTGAGGCATAGATTGTGGTGATGGACACTTTCCAGGTGCCCCAGACGTACCCCACGAGGACCCAGGAAGCCTCCCAGGTTGCCCAAGTATCATGGGAGAAGTTGTTCTCAGTGTGTCCTTCCTGCCAGGATCCACTCAGACCAAGGGAGAGACTCAGGACATGTAATGTTCAGAGAGATATTGGCCTGACGGGCATCGAGCAGCACTGTGCCAGCCTTGAGGAGACCACAACCAGTGACCAGAATAAAAATGGCAGCAGAGCCAGCGGGTTCTGGGAGCCTGCCTCCGATCCTACCCAGAATGGCGCCACGGGCTTTATGTCCTGCCTGCTGCTGTTGGGGAAGCACCTTCGCGTTGACTTGTGGTTTGGGGTCTCTGAGGACAGAGGAACTGCAGAGACTCGGGGCCAATACGTCTCTAAGTGCAGAGAGGAGTCAGGAGAAGCTCCTCCCTAGCTTCATCATCAGCCCAAAAATGCTGAAAGAAAGGTAGTGATCTGGTGCTCCTGTCCATTTCTGGGCCCTGCCCCATGGCAACAGCCCTGCTCTGACATCTTGGCATTCACAGAACGTGCAGGTCCCCGGCCAGCAGAAGAGGCCGGGCGGCTTGCCCATTGACAAAGCAGCCTCCAAGATGGCAGATGAAATGTAAATTCTTCCAGTGAGGATTGGGATCAGCCCCGGTGTGGGGCCAGCGGGTCACGGGAGGGTGACCAGTCCAGCCACCAACGTCCCACGTGATGAGTGTTGCAAGTTTGTCCTGGCATGCACTCAGCCGATGCCCATCGATTAAGAGCCATGCACTGTGTTCAGTCACGGGCACGCCTTGTTTACTTCTGGACTTTGGCCAGCTGTGGCTGCTATTGCTTGGCGGGGACAGGCTTGGAAACCTGTCATCATGGAAGAGGATTGTGGCGGGTTTTGAGGTCCTTAATAGTATTGTATCTTTTCCAATTATGTGTAAAGATAGTTTTCGACATTCATTTTTGTGAGGTTTTGAGTTCCACATTTTTCTCCCTCCTTCTATGCCCTCTTCCCTCCCCAAGATGGCAAGCAATCTGATCCAGGTGATACATGTACAATCATGTTAAACACATTTCCACATTAGTCATGTTGTGAAAGAAGAGTCAGAAGGAAAGGGAAGAAGCAGGAGGAAGAAAACGCACACACGCACACGCACACACACACACATGTGTCACAAGCCTGCTGCATTCTGCACTCACTCTCCACGGCTCTTTCCCTGGATGTGCTCAGCATGTCCATCCTGAGTCTTTGCGACTTGTCTTAGGGCTGAGAAGGGCTGAGTCCATTAAAGTCAGTCCTGGTTCTGCTCACTTCACTCTGCATCAGTTCATGGAAGTCTTTCCACGTCTTTCTGAAGTCTGGGGTAGATATTGTAGACACTGCTGGGCATGGCAGCCTTTGTGGGGTCCTTGGGGAGCTGCGTAACCCCTTTGCTCTATCATATACTGGGGTTTATTTGTTTCGGGCCCCAGGTTTTTGTGCCAGGCAGCTGATTTTGCCAGGGACAGCAAAATTCCGAACTCCAGGAAGGAATGTCCAGCCTCCTCTCGATGGAGAAGGAATAACCCAGACTTGCCTTGGCCGTCTGAATGTGGAGTTTTTACTCATCTGCTTAGCCCAGGAAATACTGCCCATTCTAGACAGGGACAAGAGAGAAGAAAATCCCCAGAAAGGGAAAGAATAGACTCAGAGGGGGCGTCAGAGGGGTAGAGACTTCAGAGAGTGGAGGGCTGAGGGCAGCAGTGCCAGGCCCTGCACCCTCCTCTGCCCCATAGGTACTGTCAGATGCCCACTGCACGGACTGAGCTGACTGACCACAAGCTGCCCGTTCAGAGCCCCCGCTCTAGCCAGGGGCCTCTCTGCTCCCAAGAGCTCCCCGCCTCTGTTATAAACTAGTTTTATTTACCTAGTTACTCTCCATACAATTCTGTGGCCAAGCCAGAGCTATTTCCTCCTGTCCATTGGCCATGGAGCCACCCAGGAAGTGGTAGCTTTTCCAACTCATCGGTCAAGTTCCAGCCCCCTGGGGCTCTCTGGCCTGACTCCAGGCCCATTCTCCAGAGACTTGACTGGAATTACTCCCATAATCTAGGGTAACCTAGTGAAGGCCATCCTCCAAAATGCCCACCCATGAGTCCCCACCCTGGGGCTACCCTTTATCAGCCAACACTCTCAGCCTTTAATAAAAGCATAGCAAACACATGTCAAGCATTTCCCCAAACCTTCGGGGCACCCTCTCCCACAAACACACCCAGAGTCCTGAGGCTGGGCAGAATGGTCGCAGACTCAGAGCACAGCAGCAGAGACACCACCAAGGACTTCAAGGCCTTTCCACAAACGTCAGCAGGCAGCCTGCACCTCCTGGGGGGGTGGGGTCCTCTGCCTGGGCTGGCACACTGCTGGGTGGATCTTCTGCCCTGCAGCTAGGGGGGTCGGGGTGGGGTGTTTGTGTTGGGGGAGGGCAGCTCTGGGCTCTCTTTTGCTGGGGGAGGGTGTAGGGAGCTTTTACAGTTTTGCTCCCTCTCTCCCTAAGCCACTCCAGGTAGCCTGGGGTTGTTCGTCACCCTACCTGGGAGGGGGGTGGGGAGAGTTCTGGACCTGGGGGTGAGTGCAGTCACACCCCAGGGGCTGGAGGGCCTCTTGAGAAGCAATTTAACTAATCCAGTCTCCCACACCTTCTAGGTGGGGTGCTGGCTTTGCAGAAGCCCGGCTCTCAACCTGACTCTGGCTGTTAGACTGAGCAGGCTGTCTGTCCCTAATAGAGATCTGCTTCAGGTGCGAGAGAGTGTCTCCTCAGCCCCCTCCCCCCCACCTAGCAGTAACCCCTAAAGGGGCTGACAACGAGGGAGTGGCTGACCAAGAATGTGAAAAGAACGGGTCACCCCCCCCGGGGCTCCCCATGACGCCCCCCCCACCCAGAAGAGAACCACGTCTACAGGGGCCTTGGGAGGCCTCTCCCAAAGGCTATAAGGACTGCCCTTGTCCACATGTGGAAAGAAGAATCATCAGCGTGATTGGAACTGATGTGGATGCAAATGGTGCCCTAAGGGTTAAAAATCATCTTCAGGATTGCTTTTCCAATACTCTGTGAAGCTGGTAACTTGAAGGTGTCCTAAAGTTCTTTAGCCCTTATCTGCAACCTTGTACCAAAATAATTGCTTTTGTCTGCCTTACTGTGTGGGATAAAAGTGTTCAGAGTCTGAGTCTGAGATGAGAAAAGGTCTTTACTCTTTCTCATGATAAAGGGTCTCTGCTCCTGTCATCTGGCATCGGCCAGGGAGAGAGCGACAGGTAGAAGCAAGCCCATGGTTTTATAACCCAACCCTGCAACTGGCCTTCACTCTCCTTGGTAGGGAGGCCGGCCCACAACCTAAGCCCAGGAATCTTTCTTGGAGACAAAGGACACAGAAACACATGGGTGTCCAATGCAAGGCCAGGAAGGCAGCTTTGCCTTATTTGGCATGTCTTGTGCTGAGGCGGCCCTGGGGAGGGTCTCCCTTGCTCTAAGTCCCAGATTCCTGTAAGGTGAGGTGACTTCTAAACTTGGGCCTAGTGGATGCTGAAGCCACTCTAGATTTGATTTTTCAGAATGGGGAAACTCCATTGCAAATTATCCCTCACATTATCCTGTGTCCACCCTGGCCTTTGATCTTTAACCTGTCTATGCCCTCCTGCCCTGTCCTTAAATCCTTAAACCATAAAGAATTCCCTTTGTCTCCCTCACCCTATGTCTTCCTGCCCTGTCTTCAATCTTTAACCCCCATAAAAACCTCTAAAACTACATCATCATTCTGAAACTTCTATATAAGCATAACTCCCCCAAATATTGGGACCTCACTTAGCTTTCTTGCTAAGGAGGCCCATGAGGCTTTTTCACTTAAAATAGAAGGCTCCCATTGGCTAAAAGGGAAGGTCTAAGTGAATTCTTTCATACTTGAACCAGCCCTCCCAACTCTAACCCTCAACAGCCAAAAGATTCTGCTTGGCCTGGGCCTGGGCCCTTTGCAAGACAAACTCTCATAACTAGAGAAGTTCATTCTAATAGGTTAAAAGTAGAAAAGGTGGGGTGGCTAGGTGGCGCAGTGAATAGAGTGCCAGCCCTGGAGTCTGAAGGACCTGAGTTCAAATCCAGCCTCAGACACTTAATACTTACTATCCGTGTGACCTTGGGCAAGTCACTTAACCCCAATTGCCCTGCCCTCTCCCCTGGAAAAAGCAAAAAAAAAAAAAAAGTAGAAAAGGGGATGGGCTAGCGTTGTATGACTATCCAGGATCCAGGTGAGAGCCTAATTTTTAAGGGGAATCCATCTGTAAGGGCTTGGATTCTGAGGCTCAGGCTGAGACATTCAGGCATACCTTGAAAGGGATTAGAAATCAGAGGCACACTCAGACTTACCTAGTGTAAATTCTGTCATAAAGGGCTGTGAGGTCCCCTTAGCCTTATGTTCTCTCAGTGTGTCCCTCAGTAACATTCTACTAGAAGTTCCACTCTCCCTAGGGCACATGTATGTGCAAAGAGAGAGCACACTCGAGGTTTGGGTTTGGGAGATATTTTGTGTCACTACAGCCTTCATCAAAACCCACTTGAGTCACCCAGCTGATTCTCCCTGGGAGGTTCGCTGGTGGGGGCTTGTCAGTGACTGGTGAAAGCTTGGGCCCTAAGAGTTACCATCCAGAACCCTGAGAGGAGCAGCCACAGCAGAAGCACAGCGACACGTGCAAGATACATCCTTGGGGACGGCCTGAGGGAGGAGGAGAGCTCTCCCCTGGAAGGCAGCTGCATCCCAAGGAGAAAAAAGAGCCAGTTCCAGAGGTGAAAACGAGAAAGTCGCCAAGTAACTGGGAAAGCTGTCCGGGCAGCAGCTCTTCCTGACAAAGGCCTGATGTCTGGGATCTAAGGACCAGAACCATTCCCCCAGTAGATCAATGGGCAGAGGAGACACACAGGGTTTTAAAGTGGAAAGTGCAACTAAGTAGCAGGACAGAATTGTTCCTAATCACTAATAACTGCAGAAATGCAAATGAAAACAACTGTGCTGCCGCGGGGCTGCACTGGTGCAGTGAATTGGCCCAGCCTTGCTGGAAAGCCAGGCCAGGCAAGAAGCATTTATCAGCTGCTTACAAGGGGTGTGTGAGTGTGTGTGTGTGTGTGTGTGTATCTGTGAGTGTGTGTATGAGTGTGAGTGTG
>NW_027187167.1:9669-12871 GCF_028583685.1 Petaurus breviceps papuanus
TGTGAGTGTGGGTGTGTTTGTGTGTGGGTGTGTATGTGTGCATGTGTATATGAGTGTGTGTGTGTGACTCAAACTAGCCAGCTCAAAAGCTCAAGGGGTAGGTGTGGGGTGGTTCTGAAGCCCAGAACGGCCAGAGAAGAACCAGGAGGGGCCTGGAAGGTGGCTAGCTCCCTAAGATAGAGGCCCCAGGAGGAAATCACCCACAGGGAGGGGAGCCAGCTTGGCACAGAAGGGGTGTTCCAGGGTGAGGAGGCCCTAAGCTCCCAGGACATTAGCTGAGACAGGCTTTTGAAGTCGAGAGTCCAGAGCAATTTGGAACCGGGCCCCCAGTGTTACCAAATTCTGCATGCCCTTTGGCATAGTAGGGTGAGACTTTGGAGCCTGTGTGCACATTTTGCACCGCAGCGGGCAGCAGCCTTTGAGCCTGGCTACAGTTTCTGAACTGGGTGGAAATGAGCCTTCCAGAGCTCAGTCACCATTAGACTTCCTGTTTCTAGCAGCTGTAGGCCTCCTTCACTGTCTGGTGAAAGGCAGTAAGGTCTTGGGCCCTCTCCCTCTGAGGAGGCCTGTGTTCATCCTGTCCATTTAGATGGAGTTGGAGGCTCTGACCTTGTGAGTGTCAAAAGGTCAGGAGAGTGAGTCTTTGAGATTCTGGGCTTCTTTGGGCTGACCAGCCCAGACTGGATGCCAGAGTGACAGGACTGATGAGCAGTGATGAGGTGGCTGAGAGGACCAGTCATCCATGAAGTCAGTGGGACCAACCAATGCTATTAGAAACTTTGCCAAGCCTGAGCCCACTGGGGGGGGGGGGGGGCGCTGTGCCCTTTGGAGTTAAGCAGGAATGTTTGTATCTTAGAAGTAAATACTGCTTTGTGAAAGGTAAGTGATATGGCTAGGTGCTAGTCACTGGCACCCAGCAGTGAGAGGGCCATCATTGGGCGGCCTTAGGAAAGAGCTGCCCCCACCCCCCCAGGCCCAGGAGGGGCAGGGATGGTGTGATGGAGCAGCCTGGCCCCCAGGAGCCCCAAGCACACTCCTGTGCTTGTAAGAACTGATGCTTCATGGACAATGTCTCTTCAGATACTCGAGGCATTCTTAAATGACTTGAAATGAGAGTTCCCTTTCCATTACTGCTTCTTGGATTTTGTTATTATCATATAGAAATGCAGTCGATTTTGTAGCCTGATACTTTGCTGAAACTATTCATTGTCTCAAGTAATACCTCTGCTGAGGCCCGAGGCTTTAGGCCGCCATATCTTAACCAGTAGGGATGATTTTATCTCCCCTTTACCTGTTTCTACACCTTTCATTTCCTTCTCTTGTCTCAGGGCTGTTGCTAGCCTTTCAAGGATGATACCAGGTAAAAGTGGGCGAGAGGCCAGCTTTGCTTCACCCGCACACTTACTGGAGTAGGTCCTAGTATGTCCTCACTGCATGCAAGGAGAGAGTTTGGCCTCAGGTAGATCCTTCTTATGGTCTTTTTAAAAGTCTCTCCAAGCACATACTTTCATAAAAGTGCTGCATTTTGTCAGAGGCTTTTTCTGCATCTATTGAGATTGTGGTTTGTGAAGTTTTGAATTGTAATTGTTATGTTGATTTTTTTTTTAACATTGAACCATCCTTGCATATCTGGTACAAAGAAAGCCCACTTGACCTAATGAATGATCTCTTGTATCTTGTACCTATGCATCGCTGTAATCTGTTTGATAGGATTTTGTTTACTTTTGAGTTAAAGTTCATTAATGATATTGGCCTAGGGTTTTCTTTCTGTTTTATCTTTCCCTGATTTAGGTGTTAGGAAAATAGTTGTCTCATAAGAGGATTCTGATTGGTGCTTGTTTTCTCTCAGGAGAGAGGTGATGAACTGTACACAGGAGGACTGGGAGGTGTCTCTGGCATCCCTTGGAGAGTCCCATGTGGGAGGGTGCCCCCTCAGGAGAGCTAGGAGATTTGGGAATCACTTCAGTTACTGATCTAGAGACAAACCTGGGGAAGGGTGCAAGATGAGGCCCAGGAGCCCAACCTCTCAGCGGTCAGCACCTGACACAGGGGTCTCGAAGAGCCACACATGGGAAGCCCTCAAGGCTGGCCCTTCCCTCTCCTAAGGATCTCCAATTTATGCTGTTCCAGTTCCATTCAAGATACGTCTATTATGTGCACTGTGATACAAAAAGAGACAAAAGACAGTCCCTGCCCTTATTTTATATGTGTATATATGTATGTATGTGTGTATTTCCCCAGTTACATATTAAAATTTTTAAAACTTTTTTTTAAGCTTTGAGTTC
This sequence comes from Petaurus breviceps papuanus, assembly GCF_028583685.1. NCBI lineage: Eukaryota > Metazoa > Chordata > Mammalia > Diprotodontia > Petauridae > Petaurus > Petaurus breviceps. The sequence continues at coordinate 11,955 of NW_027187167.1, forward strand.
CAAATTCTTTCCCTCCCTCTTCCCCTCTCCCCTCCCTAAGATGGTAAGCAATCATATATAGGTTATACATGTGTAATTATATAAAAGATTTCCCTCTTAATCATTTTGTAGAAGATCACTCAAAGAAAAGAAAAAGAATGAAAGAGTGAAAATAACCACTTCAGTCTGTATTCAGACAATATAAGTTCTTTCTCGGGAGGCAAATAGTCTGCTTCATCATCAGTCCTTTGGGATTGTCTTGGATCAGTATATTGTTGAGAATGAGTTTATAATTGAATGGGGGAGACAACATGCTACAAATAGATACAAAACAAGCTATACATAAGATAAATAGGAAATAATTAACAGAGTGAAGGCCTTGGAATTGGGGGCTAGGGAGGCTTCCCACAGCAGGAAGGATTTTAGTTGGGACTTAGGGATGTCAGTAGTTGGAGGAGAGGGAGAACATTCCAGGCCTGGGGGACAGCCAGAGAGAATGCTGAGAGATGGAGGCTTTGGGGTGACTGGATGGAAGAGGATTTTATATTTGCCTCCTAGCAAGCTACTGGAAGTCATGGAGTAGGGGATGACATGGTCAGACCTGTGTCTCAGAAAAACCACTTTGGTGGCTAAATGGAAGATGGGCTGGAGCAGGGAGGGACTGTGGCCAGCAGGCATTGGGGAGGGGGGAAGTAACTGACAAGTGATGGTACAAAGATGAAATGGACCAGAAATGCTGCAGAGGTGAAATGGACAGGCTTTGCACCACACTGGATCTAGTGGCTGAGATGAGAGGAGCCCAGCACGGCCCAGGGCCTGGGAGCATCTGAGCCAGGTAGATTTGGGAATCATCAGCATGAAAAGGTCATTCAATCCCTGGAAGCTGATGAGATGACCCAGAGCAGAGGGACAGAGGGAGAAAGGCAAAGGACCCCGGC
>NW_027187167.1:12971-17424 GCF_028583685.1 Petaurus breviceps papuanus
CAAAACCCAGAGGGGAGAGCGGGCCCAACGGCGTCCAAAGCCGCAGAGAGGCCGAGGAGAAGGAGGATGGGGAAAAGGCCCTTCTGGCCACTTCCGGGAAGCCCCCGCGGGGTGCTGGTGGGCTCCTGGGTCCGAGGCGGGGCGGGGTCGAAGCACCGGGCTGCGAGCGGACCAGCACGCACGGGGGCGGGGCCGGACCGCGGCGAGTTCCTCCTCCTGGGCCAGCCCTGGAGCGTCACGTGAACTCCGGAGCCCTGCCCTCCCCTCCCCCCCCTCCAGCGCGCGTGGGTCCGCCGCGGTGCTCGGTGGGTGCGGACGTGCAGAGGCTCACTCGGCTCGTTCCGGCCCCGCTGCTCTCCTCTTCCAGGCTCAGCCCCACTCCCGCCTCCCCGCGCCGCCCGCCGGAGCCGCCGCCAATATGCCGATGTTCGTGGTGCAGACCAACGTGCCGCGCTCCGCGGTGCCTGATTCCCTGCTCGGCGAGCTCACGACGCAGCTGGCCAAGGCCACGGGCAAGCCCGCCCAGGTATGGGGGGCGGGGATGGCGGGGGCCGGAGATGGCCTGGGGGGGGTGGGAGGAGGGAGAGCCCCGCAGGGGGCGGGGAGGGGGCCGGAGGGAGTGGGATGGCGGGGAGGGGGTGGGGGCCGGATGGAGTGGGATGGTGGGGGCGGGGAAGGCGGCCCCTCCCGGGCCCCCTTGACGCCCCCCTGCCCCCGCAGTACATCGCAGTGCACATCTCAGCCGACCAGCTGATGGCCTTTGGGGGCTCCTCGGACCCGTGTGCGCTGTGCAGCCTGCACAGTATCGGCAAGATTGGCGGGCCCCAGAACAAGGCTTACAGCAAACAGCTCTGTGAGCTGCTCACCAAGCACCTCAAAATTCCCGGGGACAGGTGAGGGGGAGCGGGGGCTGGGTCACTCAGGCCCCTTCTGGGCCGCGGCGTCCTCCTTTGTGACCGGAGGCTTCTGGGCAGGCCGCACGGACTCCTGCTCCCTGGACTGGCAGCGCCGGTCTGGCATGAGCTTGAAGCTGGCCCCAGGAGGGGGGGTTGGGGGAGGGGAGGATGGGGCCTGGAGGAGTTGGGGGAGGGCTCTAGGATCTCGCTACCGCGAGGTGGGGGGCACAAAGGCCACCTCAGGGCCTGAGGACCCCCTTTTTTCCCGCCAGGATCTATATCAATTACTACGACATGAACGCGGCCAACGTGGGCTGGAACGGTTCTACCTTCGCCTGAGTGCCCCCCTGCTGTGCCGGCCCTGGGCCCCGGCTCATCCCCATTTGCTGTCCGGTCACTCCCTTGTTCTTGTGTAGTTGAGAAACAATAAACTGCTTTTAGGTGTCTGTCGGTGTGTTGGGGTAGAGCTGGTATGGGCCGCCCGCCTGCCAGCCCTGCTGCTGGGCTCTGGGGTGCAGCATTCATCTTTCTCTGGGCTGGGCTTGGGCGGGTGGGCAGGCTGCTGCTGCTGCTGCTGCCCGGTGCCAGGCTCCAGGGTCTGGCCCTCAGGCTCTGCCCACCTCCTCAGGAGAGCTATACCAGGGTTCGGAGGAGGGGCATGAGCTGAAGTGTGGGGGGGAGGGGCGCTCACCAGGACAGTGGGAGCCTGGCCTTGGGATCTGGTGAACGAGGGGCTGGTCAGCTTGCCTGCAGACCCTTTTGCTAGAAGTCTCCAAGTTAGGCCTGAGGTCAGGAAAAGCTAGTTAAGGCCAACCGAATTTGCTGCAGAATTGGACTGGTGCTAGGGTCGGGGGAGGGTTGGACCAGAAGCTGGGGATTAGTGGTGGGATCCCTGAGCAGCTCAGTGTGACCCCCTCAGGCCCGTGGTGTATGGATCACATCAGCCATTGTTCCCCTGGGGTCCTCCCCCAGCCTCTCAGGGTTCAGTCCCACCCTGGCACAGGTCCAGGAGCCCCGAATGCCTTGGACAGATGGGAGCAGCCAGTGGCCGCAAGCAGCTTGGCCACTGTGGTGTGGTTGGGGGTATTTGAGCCTAGGTGGCCCATGGCTGGGGGCATCCCCCTGGCCCTGGTGAAGGGGCCTGGGCCAAGCTTTGCTCTGCAGCCTTCCACGGCTCCTAACTGTTCTCCAGCCTGGGCCTGCCAGGAGGCCTGGGTCACTGCCTTGAACCCCTCCCGGAGAGGGCGGCCTTCCCTGCTGCAGCCCTTGGGTGCGGAGCCCTGGAGCTGTGGGGCAAGATCCAGTGGTTAGGGCTGGTCACTTGGGCCTAGGGCCAACAGGAATATTAATGAGGAAGTCTGCCCAGGCACAGCCCTTGCCCTCAGGGCACTCACAGTCGCTGGGAAAGGATATAGCGGAATAAGCAGGGGTGGGGGATGGAGAGTTGGCGGCCTCCCGCCCCCCTACTCTGCTGGGCAGAGGGATGGTCCGGACTGAGAAAGTCTGAGTCCCTTAGCCAAGGAGGAGCTGAGATCCTGCCCTGGCCATGGGCCAGCGCTTCCATGTGCTTTGGGTTTGCCCACATGTCTGCTCATCGGTCCGAGAAATGGGGGTGTGGATGCCATTCTTCATGTTTTGCAGCAAGGCAAGCAGCTTCCTAGAGGCTTGGTGACAGCCTCCCCAAGGCCTGAGGACAGGGACCCAGTGCTGTCCGAGCCCTGCCTGCCTTGCCCCCTGCAGAGAAGGAGCGGGTGGCACCCCAACCAGCCCAGTGGGAGATGGGAGCCCAGCCCGAGTGCCCCCCAACCCCCACCCCCGCAAGGACAACCAGAGCCAGGGCCTCCACTGCCCTTCAAAGCCCCGCGTTGGGGCGAGGGGCGGGGGGATCTCTGGTCCCCAGCAAGCTTCTTTCGTCCCCTCCTATTGACCAGTTCTTTATTCAGGCCGGTGGGGAAGGTAGCCATATAGGAAGCAGCACTCAGCCAGAGCTGGGCATCTGAGACAGAGACCTATATCAGCTGGGATTTAGAAAGAGCCGGCTGTGTACTGGGAGCTGTGCAAGAGAGTCCTTGGGGACCAGTGTAAAAGGCTGGTGTACTAAGGAGCAGCTGAAGAGCCTGTGCACCCCAGCCCCCTCCAGCTCCTGAGGGTGCTAAAGCCCCTGGGGGCACTAGAGGGCGCCTCAGTGGACAGAGCGCTGGGCCTGGAGTCAGGCAGACCTGAGTTCAAATCCAGCCTGAGGTCTGATTGATCTGGCCAAGTCACTTCCAGTCTGTCAGCCTCATCGTCCTCTCCTGTAAAATGGGGCTGCTGGAAGCCCCTCTCTGTGTTAGCTTGAGGCTCGTTGCTGCCTCCAGATACTAGCCATTGTCATTGTGGAGGCAGGCTCCCACTCCCTCCAAGCCCAGATCTGCCCCCTTTCCTAGTTAGGGCCCAGACAGATGTGACTAGTGAGTGTGTGATGGTGCCCTCCAGACTGGGGAAGGCAAGGTCACCTTCCTTCCTAAGGGCTGGGTTCTCAGTTTACACACCTGGCCTGCCCAGGTGCCAGAAATTTGGAAGGGGCCCTAGCCTCCTTCATCCCAGTGGGCCCAGCAGAAGCCTCCCTGACCCTTGACTGGGCTTTCTTCTCTAGGCACTGGGTGGCATCAGCTTGGCCTGTTTCCAATCAGCACTAATTAAGCACCTACTCTATGCCAGGCAGTGCATGGCTGCTCCCAGGCCTTTGCCCTTTCACAAATCTTGCTAGGGTACAAGATTCCTACCTTGGGGTGACTTTTCAGCAAGAGTGCTGACTTACAATGCAATCAATTCAATCCAATGGACATTTAGTAAGCACCTACTGTGTGAGAGGCAGCGTGCTAAAGTGGCAGAGCAGACCCTTCCTGGCTGTGTGACCTGGGCAATGGCCCAAGCCCTCAGTGCCCCCAGGCAGCTTTGGGGTAGTAATGGAGTTTCTTTACCAGGAGCTCCCCAGATCAGTGCCTTCAGACTATCTCTTGGTGGGGGGGGCTAAATGGATTCGATCGGGTCATTTTGGGTGGGAAGGGGGAGCAGGAAGGGACTCCTGGAGGCCAGGGTTCTGGAGCCTCCCTTGGTGCCTGCCCTCCCACAGCCAGGCCAGCACTGGATTCCTAGCCACCTGACCTTTGGGCAGGGTTGTAGCAGCAAACACCCCAGCATACCCAGGAAGGCTGCCAGCACAGGTTCTTTGATCTGTTGTTGTTTTTTTTTTAATGCTTTATTAACTTTTGATTTACATCATTCGTTTCCGCCAGATTTTGAGTTGCAAGTTTTCTCCCCGTTTTTCCCCCACCCATCCCCCCAAAACAGCAGTCCCACAGGATATCCCCACCTCCAATCTGCTCTCTCCCATATTTTCTCCCATACCCATTTAGACTTTTCCAGTGGATCTCTATGCCTCAGTGCCTGTATATCTTATTTCTTGATTACATGTAAGATGGTATTAATAATAATATATATATATACACACACATATATATTTGAATATTTGATTTTAAAACCTTCAATTCCAGATTCATTCCCTTCCCCCCCCC
>NW_027187168.1:0-16685 GCF_028583685.1 Petaurus breviceps papuanus
CACACACACTCACACACTCACACACACACATACACTCACACACACACTCACACACATACACTCACACACACTCACACACACACTCACACACACTCACACACACACTCACACACACTCACACACACACACACTGCTGCTTTAAACATATTGGGGCACATGGGGACCTTTTTTGTCATTATCCTTTGTAAGGTCTGTAACTTGCCATAGAATACCTGGGAAATTTTAAATAGTGAGTCTTAACCCCTTAAAATGGAAAGGAAGAATGACATTTCCTGGAATTTGGGTGCTGGAAGAGGGACCTCACAGAACATCATCTGTGGACATGGAAGCTAAGGCCTGGCCTTGGCCACTCTCCCAAGGTCCCACAGCAGCAGAGTCAGGAGTGCTTGAGAGAAAGACTAGAAGGCGGCATCCCAAGGTTACGAGCGTTCTACTGGTCGGGGAGGTGACCAGTGGCTTCCTGAACCTAACACGCCTAAGACTCCAAGTCTGCCCTTTCCCCTTGTAATTTTTAATTTAACTTTTTCATGCCAAGGGTCGCTATCACAAGACGAGCCGGCTCAGCGGCACAGCTGGCCTGGAGTCGGGGACAGCTGGATTCAAATCTCACCTCAGATGCTTGCTAGCTGTGTGGTACTGGATGTTTGCCTCAGTTTCCCGCTCTGTAAAATGAGGATAGTAGCCGAACCCCTCTCCCTCCCAGGCTGGAGATGATGGTTGTGAGGCCCACCGTAGGCACTCTGCAGACATGGGATCATTGTTACCATTACCCATGGGTGGTCTGGGCGCCCTGGACAGCCTGAATCACACCAGGCCCTGCCTCTTTGTTTCCTACAGTGCAGCCTGAGTCCAGCCATAACTGCCAGCAGCTCCCTGAGGAGCCAGCCGACCGACTGGGCCAGACTCGGGTTCTGGCCTTTCCCATTGCTCGGTGAAAACGAAACCGTCTTTTAGCATGAGCCCAAGGCTTCCTGCTCTCCTGGCCCTCTCTGCAGTCTCTGGGGCTCAATACTGGCTGTCACGTCCAATTTGGGAATGCCTCATTTCCTCTTCCAATCCCTTCTTAGAACTTTCATCTTAAGGATCTCAAAGCACTTTAGGGACTCAAATGCCACATGGTCATTCGCCTCTGGCCTCTCTTCTGTTGAACTGGTCCCATTTCCCAGACTGGACAAACTGAGGTAACAGAAAGCTCAAGGCTGCATAAACATCGCCCTGAAGACAAAGTTTAATAAGCTAATGGAAGCATCAGCAAACCACCCCATAAATGGTTACTTCTGGTCTCTCACTGTCATCACCAGGTCCGGGCTCCGTTCAGAAATTTAGAAAAATGTTCCTGGAATCAAAATGGAACCCAGCAGCCCCTGTGCAGGCTCCAGCTGACAGGTTTTCAGCACTAGCAGGCCTTCTGCTGGATGTGGGTGGTCTTCGAGGCTCACAGCTTGGCGCTCCCTCCTGAACCTGGTTCGAGGAAGCCAGCCGGCCTCCAGGATGTGGGCAGGCACCAGGGAGAAGAGGTCAGGGGCTTCCCTGGGAGCAGTGCCCTCTCCCCTCTCCCACCCCCACCTGTTCTTCCCAGACCAGGGAGAGGAGAGCCTGGACCTTGGAAAGGTGGGGGGTGATGAGGGCAAGGAGGGAGAGGACAGAGGAAGGCTCATCCCTAATGAGCCAAAAGCAGTCACTTCTAACATGTGTATAGGGGTGTGCAGATGTGATCCCATGGCTCTTTGGAAGAGCGAGTGAACTAACACAGTCCCTATTCTACAGAAGAGGAGACTAAGTCTTGGAGAGGTTACCTTATTCAGTCTCACAGAATGCATACCCTCTGCCCCCAGTCCATTCATTCCAGACAGGAACTCATACCCACCTTGCATAAATAAATACTAGCCCCTTTTTTCCTTCTCTCTCTCTATGTCTCTCTCCTTTCTTCCATCCTAGCCTGGGAAAAAAACCCCTGGAGAGTCTGGATCAGTCTTTTACCACCCTTGGATCACAGGGTCATGAATTTGGAAGGGAGGTGACCCTGAGTTCAGCAGAGTAAGAGCCTGGCCCAGGCAGCCCAGACCATCAGGGGCGTGTCTGAGCCTCAGGCGGCATCAGTCCAGAGCCTCAGGATTCATTCAGAGATGAGGTTGGTGAAGCACTTGGCACAGCTTATGGCACAATGTGAAAGCTTGTCATTGTCCTCGTCATCAAAATCCAGGTGTGACATTGAGGAAGGACATTGGTAAATCGATGGTAGCCTCACACACAAGGGCCAGGAGCCCCCAGGAGGGGTCAGAGGGCAAGCTATCGTGACCTCAAAAAGGACTCACTGAAAGAATATGTCCTGGAAAAGACCCTGGGCCATGGCAGCTTCCTTCAAGGACCAGAAGGGCTGACACCAAGGACAGGGAGCAGGCTCTCTGGGTCAACTGGGGTATGGGCACTGGAGAATGGGGAGAGGGAAGTGAGTCATTTCAAAGGGGGCGTTAGGTGCTGGGGAGAACACAATTCCTTCTAGTCTGAGCTCTTCCAGCATGGAACAGATCCCCCTGGGAAGCTGAGAGGCCTCTCTTAGGGGCGGTCTTTAAGCAAAGGGCATGACCGCTGGGTGGGTGGAAGTCCTGGGCAGTAACAGATGGGTAGGGGGCATCACCACAGTGATGGGAAGAGCAGGTTTAGGATCAGGAAGGCTTGGTCCATACTGCACTCAAGTCATGCTAATGAGTCATGTAACCCTGAGACCCCCGGCCCTTTTTCTGAGCTGACAAGTGAGGGATGAATCATAGATGAGGAGGAAGTTTTCCCAATGGGAGTTACCCACTGTGATGAAATCACTCTCTTCCCAAAATAGGTTGAACTTAATGGCCTCGTGGGTGACTTCCTTCCTTCCTAAAAGACAAGCTTTCTGGGTGTGAAACAGACAGAGCAGATAGTGATTACAGACCACCTAAGGCCTTCTGAAGAACTTTCTGAAAGCAGATGATGGAGCCAGCAGGAAAAGGCAGCTGGAGATGCTGCCCTGCCCTGCCCTGCTGAAGGAGGCTGTGGATGTGGTGTCTGGAAGGGACTTTTTTCAGGCCACGGAAACCGCTCAGGGTCTATGAGGTGAGCTTCTCTGTGAGGCCGAGAAAAAGAGACCCATTCCAGGGAGCCAAGGCGGGTTCTGTTGTTCAGCTCAGAAAGAAGTCCTACTTACTTTGTAGGAGGGGTTGGGGGTAAAAGTCAGCAAACATGAAGACCAGGAAGCAGTCCCATTGGCGGCCATCAGAAAAATTCCATCCTGTCCACATCAGTAAGCATTATTAAGCTGGGTGCTGAAGATACAGAGACAAAGACAAAACCTGGTCAGCTCTCAAGGAGTTTCCATTCTACAGTAAGTACTTTGGAAAACACTGTGTGTACAGACAGCACAGGTAGGAGGTGCCGCAGAGGGCCATGCCTGGAGTCAGGGAGGCCTGAGTTCAAATCTGCCCTTAGACACTTACTAGCTGTTTGATCCTGGGCAAGTCACTGAACCCTGTTTGCCTCAGTTTCCTCATCTGAAAAATGAGCTGGAGAAGGAAATGGCAAACGACTCTAGTATTTCTGCCAAGAAAACCCACAAAGCGTCAGACACCACTGAATAACAGCATATGTAGAGATAGGCAGGTAAGGATGTAAGGGCCAGAGGCCCCCAGACAGAGTGTCCTAGATGCAGAGCTGGGAATGGCTCTGGAGGCTCAGAAATCTATGCCTTCATTTGACAGATGAGGATCTGAGGTCCAGGTGGGCTGGGGAAGGGTCCAAGGTCACAGAGGGGACCTTGACCTGGTTCTGTGGTGGAAAAAGATCCTCTGAGCCCCAATCCAGCAGACTTTCTGCTGTCCCAGGCTGCCTCAGCGGCTCCCAGGACATCCCTAATGGCACACCGGCAGATCTAATGCAGATCCTGAAGCTGCTCTTCTATCTCTGTCAGCTTCAGCTATGTGCATGTGTGTGCACATGTGTATGGATACATATACACATGCATGCATATGCATGTGTATACATGCATACACATATGTACATCTACACAGCACACATATATACACGCCTATACATATACACATGCATGCATACACAACTACTTATATACATGCACACATATGCACGTGTACATTTGTGCATACATGTGCAATATATACACACCCACACATGCACATTTATACATGCATGCACAATACACATATATAGGCACACGTATGTACATATGTACATATCTATACATGTACACTTGCAAGCATACATATGTACATATACACGAACGCATACACACATATGTGGACACATATACACACGCACACATATACATACATTCACATGTACCTACATATATCTACAATGCAAACATATATACAGGTACACATACACATGCACGCACACATGTGCACACATATACATATCTATACATACACACATATACACACAAATATACGAATACACATGCATGCACACAAATGCATATAAACATGCATACACATATCTACACACATATACAGATACATGTACACATGCACTCACACATATACATACATACACGTATACATATACTTACACACATATGCATACCCATATATGGGTACATATATATGCATGTGCACATATACATTTACATATGCACACACAATATGCACTATATACATGCATATATACACATATACACATGTATACTCATATATGGATGCATATACGCATGCACGCACACATATGCACATATACATGCACACACATCTATGAATACATACACATACAAATGCACATACACACATGCACGTGTACATATATAAACATATACACATACATGTATGCACATACACACATAATGCACACACGGGTACATAAATATACACACACAGTGCATGCACACATATGTGGATGTATTCATGCACATACACATATATGGGTGCATGTACGCATGCACGCATACATGTATATACATATATGCGTATCTGTACACACAGACACACACATTTGTGGATACATATGCACATGCATGCACATGCATGCACATGCATACACATATATACATATACACATCTATACACACCTATATACATACACACAAGTATTTCTCCAAATACACATTAAGACAATTTTTGACATTTGTTTTGTAAAGTTTTGAGTTCCAGATTCTGCCCCTCCCTTCCTCCCTGAGACAGTAACTCTGTCAGTTTTAATGGGGGCAGAAGAGGAAAAAAAGATTTCTTAGGCTCATTTTTGTCTTTGTCCCCAGCACTATGAGCATCATGGGGACATCAGGAATATTTGTTCAATGGCATCCAATAAGCATTAATTAGGCTCCTGTTTTAATAAGCGTTAGATAATGGCTAAAGTGCTACAGCGATCCTGAGGGGTGTGCTGGCTCTGCCTTTCTTGACCTGGGGAAGCCCGGTATGACTCACTCAGTTCCTGCGAATCTTCGTCCTAAGGCTCAGAGCTGCTGAGAGAAGGCAGCCACCTTCCTTGTTCAAGAGACTTCTAGGTCCTGAGAAGATTACCTCTACATTTATGTGGTGCTTTCAGGTTTCCGAAGCACTCCTCGAATAAACAACCCTGAGAGCTACTGTGATCATCCTCATTTTACAGGTAAGGAAACTGAGGCAGATGGGAGTTACGTGACTTGTCCAGGGTCACAAAGCTAGTTGGTATCCAAGGCTAGACTTGAACTCAGGTCTTCCTGACTCCACATCCAGCAATGGACATCCCCAGGACTCAATGACAGTCAGTGACATAGAACATACATCATTAGAGATTATTCAAAGCGGGTCACCTGGTCCAAAGGGTTATTGGAACCCTGGACAGAGCTAGGGCTGTTTTTTGTCGATAATGCCAGTCGCTTTCTAAATAACGCAGCCCCCATTTTCTCTTCCACCACTCCCCATCTCACTCTCTTTCCCCATTAGCAAATGTTTTCCTCCATTTTTCCACCATTGCCCCTAGGGGTCCTGCCTGCAAAGCCCCCCCCCCCCCCCCCTTCCGCCGCCAGCAGGTTTGGACCCCGCGCAGCTCCCTCTCCAGTCTCTGAAGTCTCTTTGTTAGAGCCCAGCCATAAATTACCTGAGGTCAAGTCCTGTTCATGCAGTGGGCTGCCCTGGCAGAATTACCTTCTTGACTTAATAGCTTCCTTTTGGGTGACATATCTTCCAGAAAGGAAGACAAATTGGCCAAGGTCAGCGTGCAGAGCAGCTCTGAGCACAGGAGGAAATTGCAGCAGATCGGCCCAATTGGCATGGATCGGGCAGCGAGCTTCAGGCAGCACGCCACCAGTCAGGGGCTGGCCTGAAGCAATGCAGTCTCCCAGACCCTGGAGCCGAGGCCTGGAGGAAGCAGGGGGCTGGGGAGAGACTTCTCAGGTCCCTTCAGGAGGGCTGCTCTGGGTCTGACTCCCTCCCTCGTGCCCCAGGGGTGACTTGAAATGGAATCTGCCCACTATTAGCCTCGTTCATCTGGTCAGCTTTCAGAGTTGGTTTTTTTTCCCATGCAGACAAAGGTTAATTAGAGGAAGCTAGCCCAGAAGTGTGTGTGACCCCTCCCCCCGCCAGTCCTTTCCTACCTGTGTCAGGCATTTAGGGAGGCATCAGGGTTACCAGGGCAGACTAAGATTTCTATGAGCCAGTGAAATGAGGCAATTAAGGGGATTTCAAGGTGTAAATCCGCAGCCTCTAATTGATGCTGAAAGGCATTGACTGTTCGACACGTGCAGGCAGAACCTGGAAAGCTCAGCTTCCTCAGATTTATACACCGACAAAAGGATTCCTCAGGAAAAGGTAGTTTTCTTGTCCTTTCTTAAAAATACTGGGGGTGGGGAAGAGAAGAAATAGAAATCCAAGTCTCTTTTTAATTAAGCATTTTATCCTTTGAAGTTATTCTGAGTTTTTCACATTGATGATGTAATTTATGTAAATAATCATCTATCTATGAAAGGAGTGTGTCTGTCAAAAGCAGAAATAAAAAACATCCGTCATTTTGAAGTGATTAACATTCTCCAGATGTTTGAATCATCGGATTTCAGGAGTTTCTCTTTGTTGTGATAATGATATAGTATCCAGAACAAGAATGTTTACTTTTTGCATGGGTCAAACGAAGATTTTTTCACAATCCTATTAAAGCATGCCGCTCATTGTAATTGTGTGTGCAGATGAAAGCATATTCAGTTATTATTATTCCCCTTAATTGTAAACTGCTGCTGGTAATTTGACTGTAAAGCTGCCACAAAAGTCGCACACTTGAAAGGACCACCACTGCCCACTTATGTAATCGATTTATACATGTCAAGTCTGTACAGAGATGCTTATCCTGTTCTGTTAGCGGCCCATGACAGGCTACCTACCACCCGCGAGAACGCAATAGTGGCCATCTCCAGTCCTGCACCCCTTCCCCAGCGGCCTGGGAGTTAGCCCCCAGTGCTCACTGGCCACTCGGGCTGTTTCCCGAGGGTTATGTTGGCCCCTGGATGCAGGAAGCCACAGAGATGGCCCAGGGATGCCTGAGGGGCCCACACCCCAGGCTGGTTGGCTGTTGAAGCCACAGAGTCACTCCCTGGTCCCTCTGGGGCATCCTCGAACCATGGAGGGGTAGGGGCTTCATACATAAAGCAGAATTCAGTCTCTGTCAAAGTGCTCCACTCTCAGACCCACATGGCCTCCGGCATCCATGGGATGAACAGACCTCCCAGACTAGGGCACAAGGTACCTGCTCAAGGATCAGGCACAAGCTAATGGGAAGGAGACCAAGCCATCCGTGGCGCCCAGAACAGCCTTGACCCCAGCCTGCTCTGCTTTTGGGCCAGACATCTCTGACATTTCTGGTTTGTCCGTTAAACCACTTGTCCAGGACTTCAGCAGACACCATTCCAGATGGAGGTGACCTCTCTGTTCCAAATGGGGACCCTGGAAGGAAGGACCACATCTCAGTTCTCGTGGATAAGAGATGAAAAATGCAAAAATGAAGGGGACAGAACAGAAAGGACTGGGACTCCTTCCTGGATGTGGGCCGATTACTGCCACCTCCTCAGACTTTAAATGCCTTTCCCTGTCTATTTGAACACACATATGCACACCCAAGCACACACACACAGTCCTCTTAATCATCCCATGGCCATGTAAGCGATTTGCTAAGCCCAGGGTTCCCAGAATGTTTCCCAGTTATCCCCGTGTGAGTCTGGGCTCTTGGGCTGAAAGTGGCTTCACTAAGGGGACTGTGTCTGCTACCAGCAGCAGAGGGACGGTGTCTCCAGGGCACCCCCCATGCCTGCTGCATATTTTTCTCTTTACCTCCATTTCACGGAGTGCCTTGGTTCATTTGGCACAATCTCTCTCAGACAATTTCCCCACTGCTCCCCTCCCCTCCTGTCCCCCCTCCTTAGCCTACCTCGAATTTGGTTCCTGCAGAGATAGGAAATGGGGCAGAGACTTCACTGGTCCAGTGACATTCTTGGGGAGAAAGCTCCCCTCCTAATGCACGTTTGTGCCTCCTTAGTCACTTGGGGTCTTCAAGCTGCCTGGTGCACCTCTAGTGACTTGTCCAGGGTCACATGGTTAACGTGCACCATCTTGGTCATGGGACCAGCTTTGTCCTGAAAAGGAATGGCCCTCAAGGCTGGTGCTGGTCTTGGCATCAGAATGACCTGAGCTCAAATACTGGCTCTGAGTATTGACTGTTCACAAAACTTTTCATTCATCTCTTTTTGACTTCCTATGGCATTCGGATATTCCTGCCTTCTTTTTCTCCACAAAGAGAAACAAAACAAAACCCACATTTCCTTTGACCCTGACTGCAAAAAGACAACTTCCTGTTCAGGTTTCTTTGAGCCCTGTGGATGGGTTTCTTGCATGTACATCCTTTGAGATATGAGTTCAATGAGGGAGAGCGTTGCTTTCATTTTGTTCTTCTGTCCCCTGGGCCTAACAATCATTGGCACATAGTAGGTGCTTACCAAATCCTTGTTGGCTGATTTAAACAATCTCCACTTACAAATAGTTTATGTTCTAATGGGGGAGATGATATGGGTGCGTATAAGTATAAGGGGGGTAAATACAAACCCATACAAAGTGGTTGAAAAGGAGGGTTTGAGCCCGAGACCTGGGAAGACCTCTGGCAGAAGGCGACTTCCTGGTTCTCCTCAAGTGTCTCACTGATCAATCCTTCTCTGTCTCCTGGGCTGGATCTTCTGGCAGATCCTGCCCTCTAACCAGAGGCATCTGTGCCTCAGGCTGTGTCCTGAGCCCTCACTTGGGGATCTCATCAGCTCCCATGGATTTAATGGCCATTTCTTTCCTATTGATTCTCAGATCCACCTTTCCTGCCTCAGTCTCTCTTCCCAGCTTCAGTCATGCATCTCCAAACTACCCTTCAGACATCTTGACCTGGATGTCCAGTAGACAATTTAAACTAATTTTGTCCACAACAGAACTAAGTCCCCTCCTCCTACCTTCCCTATTACTGTCAAGGGTCACACCATCCTCCCATCCCTTGGGCACCCAACTGAGGAGTCATCTGGACCCTTCACTGTCTCTCATCCTCCACATCCAAGCTGGCACCAAGACATGTTGGTTTTACCTTCATGGCATCTCTTCAATATTTCCCCTTCTCTCCTCTGACTCTGTCCCCACCCTGGTGCAGACCCTCATCATCTCACCAATGGATGGGGGTAAGTGGCTGGTGGGGGGGCGGTCTGCCTGCCTCCGGTCTCTCCCCTACTCTAGTCCATCCTCCATTCAGCCTCCAAAGTGATTTCTCTAAAACACAGGTCTGATCATGTCACCCTCTACTCAATAAACTCCAGTCATTGCCTATTGTCTCCAGGATCAAATACAACATGCTCTGACATTCAAAGCCCTTTATCACTTGACCTTGTTTTCCCCCATGTGCCCTTTGATCCAGTGACACCAGCCTCAGTTTCTTCATCTGTAAAATGGACATGATAAAAGTATCTATCTGAGAATAAAGTACCTATTGTGAGAATAAAAGAACAAAATACATACATATATATATATATAAAACATTTGATATTACATAAATAATGTGTACACACATGCTGTATGTTCAGCACCTGGAACACCTTAAATTCCTATATAACTGTTATCCATTATTCTTGTTAATATTATTGTTATTAAAACATGGCATGTATATGAGGTACAATAGAAGTTCCCCTGCAAATGAAAGGGGGAGAAATGGAGTATCCTTAAAATGGGAGAGGCCATGGCATCCACTTGAGCTGTGAAGGCAGAGAGGGATCCCAGGAGAGAGTGGAGAAGGCGGCCCATTTCAAGCACGGTGGGCCAAGGTGCAGAGGCGAGAGAAGGAAGGTATTGAAGATGGTGCAGCAAAGGGGCTTCGTGACCAAGGGTGTCTCCAAGAACATCAATGTCACATGGTTATAATACTCTATAGCAAACAAAAGGAGAAAGAACATCTTATGAGGAAGTTGGTTGAGAACACCTCCAGAGAAGCGTTCTGTAGGGGAATTTGGACTGTGGTTGGACCAGAGCAGATCTGAGGGTCCGGCTGACTCTTGGCTTCTAGGGGGCTTATTGGCTCAAGGTCACATGATTAGTGAGCACTAAAGCCAGCTCCAGCATGGGGCCGTAGAAAGAGCTGTCCACGGGGGCTCTGAGGACCTGGCTTTGCTTCTCACCTCCGACTCTAATGAACAGTGTGACTTTGACTTCAGCGCGTGACCTCACTGGGTTCTACTTTCTTCATCAAGAAAATGAAAGGGTTAGACTGGATGCCCCCTAAGGTCTCACCTGGGGGTGGGAATCATTTCACTCTTTACATTTATATGCCCAACATCAATCACAAGCCTGGCACAGAGCAGATCCACAATAAATGTTATTTTTAAATTAAATTGACTTTTGTTACATTTTAAGTTCCAAACCATTTCCCTCTCTCCTTTCCCCCCCCCACTAGAGAAAGCTACCATATGTATGTATGTATGCATGCATGTATGTATGTATGTACATACAATCACACTATCCCTATTCCTATTTCTCAGTTCTCTCTGGAGGTGGAGAGACTTCTATCAGACGTCCTTTGTCGCCGATTTGAATATTTATAATATTCAGAATAGCTCAGTCATTCCCAGTTTTCCTTCTAACAGCATTGCTGTTGCTATGCACTGTTCTCCTGGCTCTGCTTCTGTCACTCTTCATTATTTCATGCAAGTCCATGCATGTTTTTCTAGGATCATTGAGCTTATCATCTCTTACAGCACAGCACCATTGCATCATGATCATAACCCACAACTTGTCCAGTCATCCCCTAATGGATGGGCATCCCCTCAATTTTTAGTTCTTTGCCGCCACAAAGAAAACTAATTTAGACCATAAATGTTATTTGAGAGATTGATCCCTGTCTATTTAAATCTGTGTTATTATGACCAAAATTTCTAACATTAGGGTTTTCAAAGCATGTTACATGGGTTATTTCATTTGGTCCTCTATGGCTCCTGTCAGGCCCCCTGGGAGCACCTTCAAAGTGTGTTCACCAGACATCAGGGAGTTGAAGAATGTGAGTCAACCTTTCCAGGAAGAGCCCCCTTAGGGCCATGGCCCGATAAGGACGCTTCAGCGTTCTGGGCTCAGAGCATGATAGAAATTCTGGGAACATCATTGAGATGCTTCTAAACTTCCAGAGTTCCCCAGCCTAACCATGCTTTCTTCTCTTTACATGTCTGCACTTCCATATGGTTCTTAGCCCAACCTGTGGGCTTTGTCTTTGACTTTGAAGCTTATAGGTGAACTGATCTAGAGTTTTCGTTCCTCCTCCTTCCATTTCCTTTGCAATGGGGGCATGGAAGCCCAGTGTTTGTGTGTAGAAGGGACTTGGAGTCCAAACACCTTCATTTTACAAATGAGGAAGCTGAGGCTAGAGAAGTAAAGAAAATAGCACTCAAGGAACTATGGATAGTAAGAGACTTTGACCTCAGGTTCTCTGATTCAGGGCTCCTGTATTGGTCAGAAGACTTGTCCTTCCCCCATCCTACCCTCTTGATCCTCCCACTCTGATGACTGAGGAGGCTTTGGAACCTCCAGGTGGTGAGAGAGCAGCCACACTCTTTCCAGGAGCAGGGCCAGTACTTATTTGATGCTGGTCTCAAAGCTGGACAGATCTCAATGAATGAAGGATCTCCTTCATCAGTCTTGATTAGCTTATTTCCTGAAAGCTCAGTTTTGTCCTTAAAAAAGGCTTACTGATAGATGTGACCCGTGAAGCAAAATAAACTGGAAAATATTTAATTTAAGCTCAGCAATATACAAATACCATATTTGTATACAGGAGTCTTTGCTGACAACATAGGAGAATTTCAAGTCTGTGACATTTGAAGGTCAGCAGGAGTCACTCAGGGTAGGGAGGGAGAGAACACCTGACTTTCAATACTTAACAGGCTCTCTTGAGTCATTACTCTTCTTCTGTTGGGTCCTAAAAGGGCAAAGCCAAGAACAATGGCTGGAGGTTGCAGTCTCAAAGAGAGGCATTTAAGCTTGGATTAATGAGAAAAAGCCCTAACACTTGGAATAATCCAAACAAGCTGGGCAGCCTCAGAGTTAGGGGTGCTTAGCGGGAGCCCTTCCTCACTGGACTGGAAACTTGTCTGCACTGTGATGGAGGGAATGGCCTGAGGCCCCATCCATCTCACACTACAGTAGGTTCTAAATGAAAGTTTGTTGATTGACTCTGTTCTCCTATTAAGATGCTGAATGTCTACAATGTTAGTATGGTTAAGAGAAAACAAGGCTATGGTGGTGCCCAGATCCTTGGCTGCCCCTCCAGCCCTGACCCTGGGTTTAGTTCTACAGTCAATGTAGTTCTGTCTCTATAACAAACAGTGCGCCCTAACTCTGTGTTACCAACCACTCCTTGGGGATTTACCTTCTCTTCTTCCCAGAGTTTGCTGTGTTGTCCCAAGTTAGACTCTTGTCTTTGCCATTTCACAAAGGATTTGATTTCATAAAGCTGCTTGAGTTTTCTGACTTTTGCTTGGCCATGTTGATGCACTCTGTTTTCTTCATTCCACCTATTTCTCTGACTGCTAAGGACTGATTTTAGAATGGTGGCTGTGTTCTGTAAAAAAGGTCTTTCTAGTCTTCATTTCATTCTATAACCTATATTTCAATGTCACTTGGTTGATTAACATCAAGAATTCTACACTTAAGATTCTGAACTTATCAGCTTGAAACAAAGCCCAATGGCCTCCCCATGTTGTATGAGCTGAATGATTGGATGAATGGACTACATTCACCATTTCCCCAAATGTCAGTTTTGTCCATAGAGGAACCTTATTGGGGAAATAATCAATAAATGAAAGCTCTTAGGACTTTGTTCTTATTTTCTATAGTTCAGTTCTACAGAGAATATAGTTTTGTCTCTATAACAAACAGTAAGTCTTAACTATGTGTAAGAAGACAGTTTGAAATGACTGGCCAACATCCTACAGGTGATCAGTGTCTGAGGCAGACTTTGACGCTGGTTCTTCTTAATGTCCAGTGCCCAATCTATCATACCCTCCTGTCTCTTATAGGTGTGTAACAGACCACCTGAAATGGAGGTGTCTACATCGGAGGTGCCAGGAAACTGCTTCTGTAACAGGAGGGCTGGTGCACTTGTGCAGACTTTGTGTTGGCCTTCCTGGTCATTGAGAGCAGTCTCTTTACATTGGATGCAGAGTCTAGGATCCCAGGATAGGTGTTGCTGCCAGCTCATCAGCAGATCCCCGAGAAGTTAGGGTTCCAAGATACTAACCCCAGGGTGGTATCTTTAGAATTGAGCTTGGTGGGACCAAGAACGTGTAGCAACTGAATTAAGCTGAGTCAAATCCTCCTCCCCTAATCAGATACTGACATAGTGGGAGGTGTGGGGGAGATTATGTAGCCAGGTATGAAGGAAGATGTTTGCAGGTTTGTTCAGCTAGGCTACATAATGTCCAACGTACTAGCCCTGCCTGAAGTCAGGAAGACCTGAACTGAAATCCTGCCTCAGACCCTTCCTAGCTGTGAGATTCCAGGCAAGTCACAATATCTCTTTCAACCTCAGCCTCAGTTTCCTCACCTGTAAAGTGGAGATAAAAATGGCACCTACCTCACAAGGCTGTTGTGAGGATCCAACAAGATATCAAGTACTTTGCAAACCTCAGAGCATTATATAAAAGCTAGTTACTATTATTGCTAATAATCATTATGATCATGAGTGTTAGACCTTTCAGTTAACTAATACTATATAAAAGCTGATTCATTGTTAAGTCGTCAAGTGAAATTGGGGTACTTGGACCCCTAAAATTGGAGGGACAAGATAGATGAGGCTCTAGACAGCAGCAGAGACAAGAGATCCCCAACCACCAAGGGCACCAAAGAACCCTGAGAGACAGGTAAAAGGTAATATCCTGGCTCTCAGGCAATGGGTGGGGGGCAGAGCTCACCTACCTCATGTACAGAACATGCCATTTGTCAGAGTTTTCCTGACCACACCTTACAGATGGGTAGCACAAGGACAGGGGAGGATAGTGGGGCTCATCAAAGCCGAGCCATTTGACTTGGGCAACCAGCTAAGAGCTGCAGAATCTAAATTCAGGACTTCCCGAGCCCGAGCCCGAGCCCAGCCTGCTTCTCACAGCCTGTCTTTCCGAGATCCATTGGTTGAGGGTGACCTTGTCATCTTCACCACCAGCTGTGTCCATTAGCAAGAAGGATTTGGGAGTCCTCTTCCTGCTGTAGCCCAGCACTGCTGTGGGAGACGGGGTGTGGGTGGTGGAAGGTGGTCGCTGTTGACATTAACCAAAAGTAGGCTTCACTGCACTAGTGTGGAAATAGTCTACAGCCTGGACAGAAACTTAGCCAGCCAAAGCTGTCTTCTTCCTCTTTTCTTCCTTCCTTTTGTCCAGTCCTTAATCATTCAGTCACTCCATAACAGTGGGGAAAGTGTCACAGCAACCTCAGTATTTGTGTACTTGGAGGGTCCAAAGGATTGTGCCTTGCACAAGGCTGGGCTTAAGAGCCTCTGCTGCCCTTGCCAAGAAAAACGTCCAGGAGCCCCTGGGGTCAGGGATGGGCAAGTTTGAAAGAGGGCTCTGTCTTACAAAATCTAAGCTTGCAGAGCATTTCAAAGGAAACAGACTTAACATTCCTCTCTTCCTTTTCTCACATGGACCTGCAGAATCAACCTGCAGAATTCAATCCTGTCTTAAAAATATAAAGAAAAGAAAAAAGAGCTGAAAAAAATAGGGCTGGAGTTAGTGACATTTTCCAGATGGGAAGGCTTTGGTCCCTCTTGGAAGGCATGTTCAGAAGATACTCATTGAGCCTTAGAAACTGGGAGATAGAGATGGAAAGGACCTTAGCCACCCTCTGGCCCATCCCATGGCTGAAGAATGAGTTCTCTGAAACATTTCTGACTAGTGGTTAGGTGGGCTCTACCTACAACCTTCCAGCAGCCAAGAGCTCACTACGTGCCAAAGTGATCCATTCTGCTTTGGCATTGCTTTAATTTTGAGCAAGTTTTATATCAAATCATTTACCTCTATGTCATTGCTACCCTATTCCTCTAGTTTGACCCACTGGGGGCAAAAAAAGAAAGGAAGAATAAAAGAAAGGAAAGAAAGAGACAGAGAAAGAGAGAGACAGAGAGAGGGGAGAGGAAGGGAGGAGGCAAGAGAGAGAGAGAGAGAGAGAGAGATCGTTTTCTCTTCCTTATTACAACACATCAAATATTCAAAATACATGGACATGTCTTCATGATGATTCATGCTATAAAAATATATTTGAGACTTTAGAGAGCCCAGAGCTCTGGAGTGGGGTAAGTCTGGGTCAGTATTGCTCAAGTTCATGAGTCATAATTGTTCTCTTTGAAAAATCAAATTGTGGCCTTTCTTCAATGAAATCAATAGGATGGATCAGGAGTGAAAGATTCCAGAACCAAGGCTGGGAGTGGAAGCCTTGGTAAGCAGACTCTTCACTACACTATCATAGATGATCGTCTGTGCCCTTGGAGATTAGCTGAACTTCCAGCCTCAAATCCCCAAGTTAGCACAATGTGTAGAAAAGTGCTGAATGGAGAATCAGGCAGGCACCGCTCACTTGCTGCTCCCTCTGTGGCCATGGGCAGGTTACTTAACTAATCCCACCCATCCATCAATCACCCATTATTGATTAAGGGTCCACCACTTGCCAAGCACTGTTCTGGAAACACAAAGACAAAGAGGAAGGAAGTCCCTGACCTCCAGGAGTTTGCATTTTCCTGGGGATATGCACGTATATGAGTGTTTAGAAATGTTACCTGCACAGAAGGGGGAAGACATCAGGAGTGCTGATTTCCCATAGCCCAGATTTGATCCCAAGAGGTGTTGTTCAGTCATTTCAGCTGTGTCTGACTCTTTGTCACTCCATTGGGGGTTTTCTTGGCAGAGGTACTCGATGCTCCCCATTTCTTTCTCTACCTCAGACTTGAACCCAAAGAGGAAGTTTGGGGGCTTTCTTTTAGCTCAGCCCCCACTGTAAAGAGACTCTAGAGAAATATCTAAAGCAATACTCAGGTATAACTCATGTCTGGGGTGTTCCGAAAATGTGGGTATCAGGGTCGCTCCCAGAAAGGTGCTCTGCCTACAATGTGGAGAACAGCCAAAGGGCACCTGCTTATTTCCTCCACCACAAAGACTTTATAAGATTCAAGAGATTCACAAAACATTAACA
>NW_027187168.1:21685-23716 GCF_028583685.1 Petaurus breviceps papuanus
AGGAAGGAAGGAAGGAAGGAAGGAAGGAAGGAAGGAAGGAAGGAAGAAAACAGGAAAGAAAGAAAGGAGAAAGAGATTTCAATTTTGGGAGTAGATAGATCATGAAGTGGATAGTGTAACTTTGTAGCAGGAAGACCTGAGTTCAAATCCTGCGTGAGACATTTACTAGCTTTGTGACATGGGGCAACCATTTAGCTTCTCTCAGCCCAGTTCCCTCATCTGTGAAATGGGACTGTCAATAGTAGATACTTCTCCAAAGCCTGCGCTGGGTCCACAAGGAAAGCTCCAATCCCCACCGCAGCCTTTTCTCTGGACTGATAGCTGCTGGCCTGTGCTCAGCCAAGGAAACAGAAAGGCAGACTAATGCAGTCAGGGGCTTGAGGTCCACACTCGTGTCCTCCTTGGCAAATGCATGGCCCTGTTGTGACACCCTTAGGTCTCCATCAGCCATCATCACTGTGGAGAGGGAGGGGGAGATCCTCTCCTCTTCCTTACTGGAAGTCCAAGAGAAAGAAAGCCTGGGCCAAGGGAGAAGGGTGGGAAAGAGAAGAGCTGAGCCCCTGGTCCAGCTCATTGGGAAAGAGGAGGGGTTGGGGAGGGGCCTCCAGGGAAAACTCCAGCCCTCTTGTGCTCAGGCTAATCCTTTTTGAAGCAGCCCTAATCTTGGGGGGACAGTGGAGAGCTCTGTGCTCAGGCTTGTGGGGAGCTGGAGTGAGTGTCCAGCTCAGTCCAGAGGAGAAGCTGAGGCCTAGGGAATGAAGGGTCCTCTCATCACCATCACACAGTTATATGCAAAGTGATTGGGGGAGGAGAGGCCCTAGAATTTAGGGGGACCAGGAAAGGCCTCATGTAATTGTAGCTGTTGAATTAAGCTTTGAAGGAAACTCGGGTTTCAGAGAAGTGAAGGGGAGGAGAGCAGCATCCTAGGCCTGAAGGCCAGACTGTGCCTGGAGAAGGCAGTCAGGCACTCCTAGAACACGTGCTAAGTGCCACGTGCCGGGCTAAGCTCCTTACAAACATTATCTCATTTGACTCTTACAGCTGCCCGGTGAGACAGGTGCTGTTACTAGCCCCATTTCACTGATGAGGGAACTGAAGCAGGACAGAAATTAAGTAGCCTGCCCAGGATCACACAGCTAGTAAGGTTTGGGGTAGGATTTGAACTCAGATCTTTCTGATTCCAGGCCTGAGTCTCTGCACCCTGTAGTGCTTTCCAGACCAAAGGGGTAGAGTCAGGAGAGGAAGGAACGTGAGTGAGGAGAGTCAAGGGCGGGAAAGGACGTGGTGTGGACTAAGTCTGCAAAAGAAAGGCTGTGTCCAAGCTGTGGAGGTTTAAATGTCAAATATAGGAGTCTGTGTATGATCCCGGAGATGAGGGTTTCTTACCCTGTAAAATGGGGGTAACCACAGCCACAGTCCCAGACTCCTAAGGCTGTTGTCTCCAGTGAGATCATGCATGGACCCTAAAACACTGTATGTGTCTGTCCCAACGACAGTATTATTTATTATGATTACCAGTAGGTCCAAGGTAATTCCTTTACTGGTTCTCAGGTCATACCAGGTAGAAAGGATCAAGCCCTCATGGAAGGGAGCCTTCTTTGTTCCCAGCAAGGGCAGGCCTTCTTGAGTCTGACGGGTAAATCAGATGCCCATAGGACTTGTGTTTCAGAAGCCTTTGGGGACTTCCCTAATTTGGGAGGAAAAACGGAAAACGCTTAGGACTTCCAAGAAGAGAGAGACCTTTGTCTCTGCAGTCTCTCTGGGAACGAACTGGGATGCCTCAGGGTGGGATTAATGGTGAATGTGACTGCTTCATTCTTCCTGGCCCCTCTGCACCTGTTTAGTGACCACAGGGTGAATATAGCTATGGAGAATCTGCTCTGTGCCTCTGTCCAAACACATTCCCAAGCACGAGGGAGTCCGAAACCCAATTCCGAGTTAGAACTGCAAACTTTGGAAGGAAAACCTGGTGCCGGCCCGAGAGCCCAGCAGCGAGCCAAGCGGCCATTAGTCGGTGCTCTCCACCAGCTC
>NW_027187168.1:23816-37372 GCF_028583685.1 Petaurus breviceps papuanus
TTGATTTTAAAGGACATAGTCTGCTGATGGAAGCTAAAAGGTGCCAGCTGTGCAGGAGTGGACCCTAAATCGCTGCGAAGAAACGAGTGGGGGAAGCGCTGATTGCTGCCGGTACATGGTGAATGTGCGCTCTCGACGACCAATCAAGCGAGCTCAAGAAAAGGCCCAATCAAGCCAATAATAGCCCCCACTTCACAATCAGACAAGTGCTTCTTACTGGAGAAATCCTACCATTTACGGCTGATTGCTAACCCCGGCCTCATTTCTAATCTGAAGGGCGAGTAATAATTTGGCAAAGGAATTAGAACGACTTCCCAACAATTTAGCAAATTGTTATTATTTTAGGGGGAGGGGAGGAGAAGGAGGAAGAGGAGAAAGAGGAGGCACGAGGAAGGAGGCAGTGTGGGGAAGTTGTGGGCCACCGTCTCGGCTATGCTGAGGCCCCTCGATGTCCCACTGGACAGAGCCTCAGAGCAGAGCGATGCCAGAGACCAGCGCCGGCCAGGGCGGCCTGCCAGCTGCCAGAGCCTCGACAGTCTCAGAGGGCTGAGACACGGGGAGACGAGGCAGGCTGAGCCGCTGACGCCTCCCAACACTCACTGACCCGATTTCCAAACACGTTTGGGCGAGGACGGAGATGTGTTGGTTGGTGAGGGCCGGCGGGCATCGCTGCCTCGGGAAGAATGTCCACGTCTGCCAGGCTCGGGGTGCAAAGCCGAGGGAGAACTGTGCACCTTGGGGACTCTATCCCCTGCCTGGGGAGGGGGCTTCCAGTGCACGGACCTGGGCCGGCCAAGCCAAATACAGTCATCTTCTCCTCCCCTGTTTCTGCCCTTACAGAGTCTAACATTCACGCCTCCGGGGGAGCGGGCTATTCTATTACTGCATCGGTCCAAATGAAAAGCGGGGAGACAGGGTTAGCTCTCGACAAAAGCACACGCGTTTCACTCGGGAGAAAAAATACACACACATACAAATATATATGTACATCTACATATTATATTAAATTATATATAATATAAAATGTTAGATTAAGTTATATGTAATATAAAATGCCATAATAAATTATATATAATATAAAATGTTACATTAAATTACATATAATATAAAATGTTATATTAAATTATATATAATGTAAAATATTCTATTAAAGTAACATATCTCTGTAAGCATCCATATGGGTATTGACCTCTGTATAGTAAGTACAATAAAGTACTAGTGTCTATATATAAATACACAATATTTTCTTTTCATATTAAGTAGTCATAATGATTTGAACTGTTATAAAAGAGGAATAGCCCTCTTAATATGAACAGAGAATGCTGGGTGTATGTATGTAGATCCAGTGATATCTTCCAACCATCTGAGAAACAGAGAATTAGAATATAATGAGCGAAGGGGTCCAGGAAAATGATGATTCCGGACCACAAGGCCTGGAAGAGACCTTAGAAATTATTTAACTCAACACTTCATTTTTCAGACAAGGAATCATAAGCTCAGAGATTTAGAAGTGGAAGAAACCTTAGCTCGTTCATGCCTCTTGTTTTACAGATAGGGAAACTGAGACCCAGAGGTCAGATCACTTACCTGAGCTCACACAAGTAGCAGGAAATTGGGGTGAAAATGAGCCCAGCTCCTCTGATTCCAGTGCCCCCCCCCCCCCCGCTGCTTCCCTAAGGATCTAGGCCCAGAGATCATGTTGTTCTTTAAGAATATATCAAGCCTGCCCATGTTCCCTTCTTTCTACAATGTCTTACTGTTTCTGTACCACTTGTCCCAACTACCTCAATCCAAAGTATCTTAATAAAAAAACACAAGTGCCACTTAGCCATTTATTTTACAATTATTAACATGTGAAACATGCACCAGCATAGAATTAATAAGGGGAGGTTTACTTTAGCAATCAACCGTGAAGAAAATCAGGCGTTCTTTTTAAAGCTAGAGAGGCAGACGGCAGGAGAGACCATCTTCCTTCATTTTTCAACAATTCCCATTAGTATAGATAATGAAACATCTTTCTATTTATGTACTGCCTTCAGTACATATGTCTATAAATACTTTAAAATGTCATTCAGTGGAAACTAGAATTCTCTCTTCTTCCTCTCCTTTGTCTCTCTATCTCTGTCTGCCTGCCTCTCTCTGTCTCCATCTGCCTCTTTCTGTTGGTCTCTGTCTCTCTTTCTCAGTCTCTCTCTCTCTGTGTCTGCCTGTCTCTTCCTCTGTCTCTTTGTCTCTCTATCTCTGTCTGTCTGTCTACCTGTCTCTGTCGATCTGCCTCTCTCTTTCTTCTGTTTCTTCTAAAAAGAAACAGCCCTACTGCTGGTTGCTCAAACTAGTCGGGTCAATGAGAAGAACTGGGAATAAATTAGTGCCCTTTTCCTGTAGAGGAGTAAACAACAAGGCCAAAAGGAGACCTGAGGAGCCCCCTCACCAGCAGATGACACGAGGCCCGCTCTGTCTATTGGAGACAATGAAGCATGATTCTGAGAAGAAGATGAAAAGACGGGGGAATCCTCCATCGGGTGAATCAATGGATATTTTAGCCATTTGTCCATCTGTTAACAAAAGGGGGGAAACCTGCTCTTTTATTATTTTCCCTGCGTGTCTGAAAAAAAAATCCCTCTTATAGATAATATGATGCAATCAAAATGCATTATGTGAATTTGAATTAAAAACAGGAAACACGGTATACTGTGTGTTGGGCTTTTCAAAGCCCAGACCATGTTTAAAAAGCAAGAGCCCTAGAATTTGGTGCCTGACAAGGTGTCCGGAGGCCTCACTTTCCAGAGGGCCAAAAGAGATTTACAGTTTGAGATTGTTGTTATTATTATTTTTATCTCACATCACCGGGATCCTAGGTCTTATTTATTTCTCTAAGGACCAGGTCTTGTAAAGCACAAGGTATTGCTCTGGGGGGGAAAAAAAAAAAGACTTTCTTTCCCTGAGATGCTGGGTCTCGGTTCAGAAGCACTTCCTTTAAAGTCGGAGAATTTTTGAGTGAGCTGAATGTGAGTTAATGTTTTCAAATCTCATGGAGGGAGGGAAACTCGAGTCCTCTTCCGATGTGGCCTTGCAGCAGAGCTGGGAACTGTCGGATGCCGGAGACGAGGAAACTTGCCTTCTGGAGATAATATGACTCAGGCCAGAGCTTTCGGCACACTTGCCTGTGGACCCATCACAAGTCGCAGCAGCCGGGAATCAAGCCCAATGGTGAGTGCTTCCAAGCCTTGGGAGGAAAGTGAACTCAACCAGACCCACCGAGTGTCCAAATGCAGAAAACGGGGCTCGAAGCTTCTGCCTGGGCCCACATTGGGATAAAGTGAACCGAGGAGATGCCAGAGGCTAAAGTGCTGAACCTTGCACCAATGTGGGCTTTTGAAACAAAGTGAGAGAATTAGTGTAGAGTTCCATGAGAGGAAAAAGCAGTGATCAGAGACCCAAAACTGGATTTTTGCTTTGGACTTTTCTAGGAAATGTCATATTCCTTAATTTTTCTAAAGTATACCCCAGTGTCTTCTCTAACTTCAAATGATGCCTAGTGACAGGAAACAATTTAAGGCATGTCACAGGAGCCCCATTTCTTCAGCAATGAGTCCCTTTCTGTGAGTGCAGCCACTGAACACTGTCACTGCCTGGGGTGTAACCAGTTCCCTGGCCGACTTCTTTATTCCACACTCAAAATGCACACTCAGAGCAGGAGAACAAGGAAGTAAAACTTCCTCCTTGGGCACAAGAGAGAAAAGGATGCCGAACCCTGGGACTCGGTGGTGGAATCTGAGACTCGTTCCCAGGAAGGGTTTTCTCTCCTCCTACGCTGTGTATCTGTGTGTTTATGAGCAGTGCGTACTGGGGAGAACATTATGATAAATACAGGGGGCTAGTCTGGGCCGGCGAGAGGGGAGAGCTTATCACAAAAATCTTGGTTGCACTGAGGAGGTCAAACATGAGAAAACTTTTCCTTCATGACCGGCTCTTTGAGGATTAAGGTCAACTAGAAACTCGAAATCCTAGGCTTTGTGGATCTAATGGAGAATCGCTCAAACTGCTGAGCCCCAGAAGTTTGAGCAAAACTAGGTGGGGGCACCGTAAGAAAGGAAATTCTAAAAATGTTCAGTGTTCAATTGAACCCAAGGATCACGTGTACAGGAATGAAAGAATTTCAGAACCCAGTAAAATGTCAATGCTAGCTCTAGAGGGTGAGCTTCGGGGGACTAGCCCCACGGTGGGGGTTCCTTCAAAAGTCCGAAGAATCTTAAGCATAATCCAAATCCCAAGATGTTGAAATGAGCTGAGCATTCACATGGCCCCAGGAAGGGAAGGAAAAGGTTTTGTTGAGGAAGGAAACCTTGTTATGATTTTTTTTTTCCCCACAGAGAGGGGAAAAAAAGGAAAGAAAAAAAAAAGATTTTCAAAACTACAGCCTTGGCTGAAGTCAGTCTGACTGCACAGGAGAATGACTTAATGGCAACACCGTAATGTAGTTTCTACTAACAGTCTCCCTTAAAACAAAAACAAAAACTAGCAAAAAAAAAATATAATATATATATATATATATATATGGAAAGCTATCAACCACTAGCAGTTGAAATTGATATTAAAAATGTAAATTGATATTGTCATTGGACTTGACAACACCTAATACTACTGATTTGCTTGCTAGTAAAAACCAGAAAAGGAAAAGATGGGAAAATCAAAGTTTTTGTTTGGTTTAAAAGCATGAGAAAAAATAATCTGCTCTGCATTTATTCTTCCTTTGCCACCTTACTGATAAGGCACAATGCAATTATTTCAGGAAATATTAAGAAAAATAGGTGAAAATTTAAAGAGATACAAAAAAAATTCAAAGTTACATTTGGAATTCTGCTCTGATCTCAGTTGAAGAGCATTCTTGGGGAGGGGGATAGAAACAGCTTGTTTCTGTGAGCTTATTGCTGCCACCATAATTATCTGTGAGTAGAATGACAATATGCCATAATGACAAACTTCATTACTAAATAGCATTAGTAAACATTCAAATATTGAAAGAATGCTGCATGGCATTCAGGTGTATTTTATTTAAACCTTACAATTACGGCAGGCTTTTTTCTACTAGTCTGTCTCTATGGGCATTTGATGAATTGCTAGGATTTGATAATCTATCACTAATGGAAGGTGACATTACAGTCTTACGACCTAATTAGTTAAGCATCAGGATTCATATTTAAGATGTATAATTATAAGAGTTTCTTTTAAAAAATATAATTGCTAGGTTCTACTTTGATAAAAAAAAAGAATCTGTGTTCATGTCAACAGAATAGAAATTTTTAAAAGGAAAACATTGCTTTTCTTATATATATATGTGTGTGTGTGTATTTATGTATGTATGTATATATATATATATATATATATTAAAGCAACGGCTTGAATTTCAAAGCCAAGACCCCTTTGTAATAATAATAATAGTAATGTGTATATATTTCATAGTGTATCTTCTCTCATCCTAAGTCAATGTAGAAATTTTTGTTTGTGGAAGTAAATTTCATTTTCAATATGAATTTTAATTTTGAAAATGAATTATTTGCCATTTCTTACAGTCACTCTGGACTCATTTATTTTCTTCATTCCAAATCTATTTTTGTGTTGGGCACCCAAGATTTCCCCATGAAAGATGCCCCAATCATGAGAATAAATAGTTAGCTGAGGTAACAAATTGTCAGTTTTTCAAAACAAAACAAGCTTAAAAAAAAAAGCCAGGGCTTTGGAATGGAATTTTCCTTCTGTGAATGGCATGAATAATTACCTCTTGGTGATTTTGAAATCATAAATCCTTCTGATTAGCCCTTCAAAAAAAATAGGAGAGAACCTGCTTCAGAGCTGTTTGGCCCCGCTGGAAGCCTTTTCTGGGAGAGCAACAGCTTATATAATTAAATTGGATTGCATATTTTCCATAGAAGGAAAGCATGATATGAGGACGGATGCAAACTCATGCCCATTTCTCTCTTTAGCTTGCACAGCCCCGAATGGACAGAGGGCTCCTCAAACAGCAAATCATTAAGTGACCCAATCAAACTGCAGTGTTGAAGAATAAAGAAAGTTGTTGTTGTTGCTGCTGCTGCTGCTGCTGTTGTTGTTGTTGTTTTGTGTGTGTGTGTGTGTGTGTGTGTTTTAAGGGAAAGAGAAGAACAATTACTTGGAGGGAAAACACAAGGATAATTGTAACCTTTTTAACACAAGTTTCCCCATCACTTTTCTGAATGAATTCTCATCGATTCTTGTTTTCATATCCAGGGAAACTGATATAGAGAAAGTATGAAGATCTGGAAAATTATTTATATCTAGTCTGGGGGGGGGGGAAGGGAGAAATTTCCATGAAAGAAAAGGAAATATAAAACAGAGGTGGAATAGCCAGCCTCAGACCGAGCAGAAGTGAAAGTGCTGGTGGGTTGTGGCGAGGATTGAAGGAGAGTGGGCATCAAAGAGCTTCGTCAGGCTGAGAGGATGATATGTCAGCTAGTATTATTATTATTGTCCTGTTTTAGCAAATCATTCTTTTGGCTCACAACGAAAGTTCCAAAGCCCGGGGTATGGGAGCAGCCAGATGTTTCGGGGGTCAGGCTTGCATCTGTTCCCCAGAGCATGAGCAGAGAGGGAATGAGATCCAGAAAAGCCAAGATGCCCAAAGAGTGTCTGAGGGTGCTTGTTTTTCCCCAGGCTTTGCTTTTCTGTTCGCTCCAATCTTTCCAACGCTCCTAACAGCCCGCCAATGGTTCTGGTCACAGGGAGACCTGCTCTGGTGTCTTCAACTGAGCCTTACGTGGAAAATGCACTATTGGAAGGTCTTGTTCTGCTTAGAGGCACACTTAAAGGCAACAACAACGCAGAGCCTGTGTGTGCTCTGAAATTTAAACAGGCTGAGTCACTGCACCAGACACAGCACAAAACTTAAAATAATGTTATCACTAAGAACGAAGCAGCATCAAGCACCGGAGCATTTTCTTTTTATGTACAATGAATGACTCCTGGCACATTGCAATGTCCAGGGACTAAATACCACCATTCCCTGCCCTGTCTCCACTGCTCCCCCCCTTCTTATTTTATGGACCATGATTTTTCCATGGAACATTTACATTCTCAAAACTGAAGCAAGTGTCAGGAACGATTCTGAAAGCCAGTTTAACAGAAAAGGCATGCTTCAGAGGTAAAATTTATGCACACAAAAGTCATGGTTCTGCTTATTTAAAATTTAGCTATAATGAGCATACACAATTTCCAACAAAATCTAAAGAAAGTAACATTTTTACAGATAATGGGCAAAAATGTCTTCAAAAAAGAGTCTAAGACAAATCCCTTTGAATGAAGATAAATGTGTCAGTTCACTTGCTAAAGGGTGAACGAAATGTTTATGTGTATTATGAAGTACAAAGAAAGTATAATATATTATGTAAGGAATAATATATAATTTGCATATAAATGTACATAGTTTATATATGATTTCTACATGCATAGTAATGCCCATACATAGCTGGGTGCATAGTCTATCCTGCCAGTAGATATAAACACCCTGGGGTTAGGGTTTCCATGTCTCCAGTGACTGGCACACAGAAGACACTCAGCACACGTTTACGGGCTCCGACTGAAGAATCAGCCAGGCCACCCCGACCATTACAGAAGGTGTTTCTGAGAGCCCAGTGGCTTGGATTTCTCTTGTCCTCTTCAGAACCCTCTCCTGGTGGGTAGATGGGAGGCAAGCTCTGGGAGGGCAGAGAGCTCTGCTTTTTCCTCTGTGCCCGGAGCGTGGAGCACAGAGCCTGGCTTCTGAGCGGACTGGCTGGGAACAAACAGAGCCGCTGCTGACATTTGGGCCGCTCGGGTCCCAGAGGGGCCCAGTTGCTGCCATTTGGACCTGATGCTTATTTGAGAGCTTTAATTTGGGAACCCTGGGAGATGATACAAGAGCCACAGAGAAGCCGCCATCCGGCCTGGGCCCCGCTCTCCGGCAGCAGGGGGCTACTGGGTGTTGGCTGGCCCCGGCAGCCTTTATCAAACATCCAGGTCACAGCTATTCTTTAGCCAGGACACAGAGCCTGTCCCATCCTTCCAGGGCACCAGCCGCTCTGAGATAATGCTGAGCCTGACTCTGTGGGGTGCCCTGCCACCTAGTGGCCTCTAGAGAGGCAGAAGAGAATGGCCCTGGCCAGCCTGTGCCCCTTCCCTTGGCTCAGGCGCCGGGCCTGGCCTGCCTGGCCTTCCCTGCCAGCTGCTGCCTTCACCTTGGGGTCCAGGTGCACAAGCTGGGGCGCCCTGGCCCCCAGTCAGGGCCACGTTGGCACTCTCAGAATGGAAGGAAGGAGCCGGCCTCACAGCTGCCCATAACAGAAGTGGGGGCCAGGATCATGAGCAGGGCACACTGCGGGGTGCCCAGGCACGAGGAGAAGCAGGCATCTGGATCACAGTGAAGGTGCTGGCAGGCCCACGGCCTGCGAACCAGGGTGGGAGCTGCGTCTTCACTGTCACCTCAATGTTGAGATGATAACTGGGGTGGCATGGCCTGGCACTCCCCAAGCTCTGCCTGAGTT
Organism: Petaurus breviceps papuanus; assembly: GCF_028583685.1. Lineage (NCBI taxonomy): Eukaryota > Metazoa > Chordata > Mammalia > Diprotodontia > Petauridae > Petaurus > Petaurus breviceps. The sequence continues at coordinate 32,372 of NW_027187168.1, forward strand.
CTGACTCCAGTCATCGAGGGCTGCAAGTCCCTGGGACCACCGGACACAGAGGAGAGGCTGTAGGCACTCAGCAGGGAGGCTCCATACTGGGAGACATCCTACCACTGTGGTCTCAAGTCTCATCTCTGCCATAGCTTCAGGGGTCTGGGGAAGGTGTACACCTTTCTGAGACCCAGGACCTCACCTGACACAGGGAGGTGACAAGGACAGAGGTGCCTCCCACATAGGGCTCTGGTACGGCCCTTGCAGGAGAGAGACACAGGGAGAGACAGAGACAGAGAGGAGAGACAGAGAAAGATACAGGGGGGGAGAGAGAGACACACACAGTGAGAGACAGAGACACAGAGACAGACACACAGAGAGGGTCCCGTGAGCCACACTCCGCAGCTTTGCGGACTTTCAGCCCCTCCACACATGACGACCAGGGTCCCATGGCTGACAGCAGTGAAGCCCGAGAGTGGGGCTGGGCACCAGCTGGCCGGAGCCTTCTGTGCTGGGGCAGCCCTCCTTTGTGCAGAAGCTCTCCCCGGTCCCACAGTTAGTGGGATTTGAACCTACCTTTTCTCAATGCTCAGAGAGCAGGGGAGAGGGAGCTGACCCTGGAGTCAAGAAGACCATCTTCAGACTAACTCACTGTGTGACCCTGGACAAGTCATTAGTTCTGTCAGTTTCCTAATCTGCTAAATGGGGATAATGACATCAGCTCCATCCCAGGGTTACTGGGAGAATAAAATGAGGTTGTGTTTGTAAAATTCTTCAAAAACCTTTGAGTCCTACAGAAATGGGAACTACGATTCTTGTAATTTTCAGACCAGAGGTTCAAGTATGATCCTTGGACCCTGGGAGCCCCTGAGACCCTTTCAAGGAGTCCTCAAGGTCAAAGCTCTTCTCATAATAAAAATAAGATGTCATTTGCCTATTAAAATCCTACCTACTTTCCTTTCTGTCTGTGGGATGTGTCAACCAAAATGACATTGGAGACAGGCAGTTAAGAGAATCCAGTCATCCTTTATTAAAACAAGCATTAAAGAGATTGACAAAAATATGCAAAACAATGCTGTTCTCACTCATTTTTTTCACTTTGAAAAAGTGTTTTTCATAAAACTATGTCAACATGTAATAGGTTTGTTATTTTTAATTTTTTAGATGACTGGTACATAGTAGGTGCATAATAAATGCTTTTCTCCTTTCTCCCTTTTAAATGAATGGATTATTCACATTTGATATTTTAATTTCTAGTACAGAAAACCCACTAAAGCTTGGGAAGGGGCAATCATTTTTAAGGGTATAAAGGGGCCAGAAAGTTTGGGAGCCTCTGGGCTCCCCCACAGGGTCTCTTCCAGTACTGTTTACTGATGATGGATATTACGGGAACCAAGCATTTGAATCCCATTCATTTGCCAGTGGATGACTATAAACAGTGAAATCATAAAAAGACGAGGCTTGTTACATTTAACAGTAAAATGCACATTTCATTTTGCTCATCCATGACTTTGGATTATAGGCTGCTCAGGGTCCGAGTGGGGATTTTTAAAGATTTGGGTCTACACCAAAGCACAGAATTATTCACACAGTGAGTAGTCATTAAATAATTATGGACAAACTGATTTCAGTTTCTTCCAAGAACTCTCATTTTTTCCAACATTACTTCACAAACCTGGAGTTAAACACCAAAATATAAAAAATTCCCTCCTTAAAGTATGTTGTTACTATCGCTGCTGCTGCTATTACTACAAATGCTACCACTACCACAAATAACAGGCAGAGCCCACCACCCCAAGACCAATACAGAAATGCGGCCTCTTGATCAAAGTGGACTAAGATCAGCCTTCGTAACCAATAGTACAAAAGACTTATAAAATAACTCCACACTGCACAGCAGCAGAAAACCTGACGAGGGATATGCAGTGTTTATAGACTCTGGGGGTCCTCGTCTCCACTCCCAGGCGCACCCCAAGCCATCCTCTGTTGGCTCTCCAGTTAACTTTCAGGGGCTAGGTTTTTCTAATGTTATACAGCTCCTGAGCCCCCACCGATGTGCACATTGCCTCAGTTATCAGTCGACACCAGTCGGCCAAACGAATCACTCTGAGGGAGGTGTATTGACTCGGGTGTATACTAAAACCATTGGTAGGAAACATTCCCTCCCCAAAAAGCCAGCAGCACTCTCCCACCAGTACATACTGACTCCAGGGGGAGGGGCACTCAGCTTTAGACAGCACATGCAGCAAAGGGATGCCATTCCCAGAAGTCCTTTTGCTGGAGTCTTCAAGACTCCTCTTAGATCTAGTGGAGTCCTTTGGCCAGGATTTTCATGGAGGTTTAAATCTGCTGTCTTCATCTTATCCAATGTGGCTCCTAAGTCAGACTACCAGTGGTCTGCTGGGGGTGCAGCTAAGACTACAGTGGGACAACAGGGAGTTTAGCACCCTTCTGACCCTTCAAGCCCACAGGGTCCTGGGAAGGGGAAGGCAATTGAAGGCTAAAGCACCGTTGCCTTGTCCTCTCCCCCCTACCCCAAGGGCATCTGGCCTCCTCCCTGCCCCCAAATAGCACATCTCCTAGTTCTGAACTAGCTCCCTGATTTTAAATAGGCCCACAGGGAATCATGCTTTTGGAGGTTGGGTCAATCTAGAGAGATGTCCTGATACCTGTAAGGAGGTGCCTAGGCCCTTTTTATACCTAGTAAAATACCTAAATGTGTTTTCTTCCGGTAAGTCTATCAGGGCTAAGCAGTGTGATGACCACCCCACCTTCACAGACAAATCTCACTGGATTTATCTCATGGTCTACCACCAGAAGGAATTTATGAAATACTAAGAGTCAGGAATGTGATGGCAGAACCCATGGGGGTTAATAAAGTGCAAGAAGATTGGAAAGGGCCAAAGGGCTCAGGTTTGAGAGGATTTTAAATGCTGAACCAAGTACTTTGGGTTGGTCCTGAGGGTTATGGGGGACCACTGCAGTTACTGAATAGGAGAGAGGACCTTTAGGAAGACCACAGAACGGACCAGTCAGAGGCTATGCAGTCATCCAGGTGTGGAGTGGTGAGGGCCTGCATCAGGATGGTGGCAGTGGCCGAGGAGAGATGCTCCAAATGTAGAAATGACAAGAGGAGAACGGATTGGCCGTGGGGGATCGGAGAGCAGAGTGAGGACGACAGCCAAGTCACAAGCATGGAAGATGGTGGTGCCTTCACCAGTTAGTGAGGAAGAGGGTTAGGTTCAGGTGGGAAGATGTCGAGCTCAGCTTTGAACATGCTGCTTTTACAATGTCTACAGGAATCGGCAACTGTAGACACTGGATTCCCAAATCAAGGGATTATCTTTGTAAAAGATGATCCCCGAATTCATGGAAGCCAATGAAATCGCTAAGAGAAATAATATAAAGGGTGAAGAGGGTCCAGGGTAGGGCCATGGGGGATGTCCACCATTAGTAGGCATGACCTGGATAAAGATCCAGCCAAGAAGACTGAGGAGAGGTCAGGGACATAGGAGGGGAACCGGGATAGGTACATCATGAGAACCTAGATGAAAATGAGTGTCAAGGAGAAAGGGTGACCACAGAGTCGAAGGCTGCAAAGAGGTCAAGAAAGTCGAGGACCGAGAGAAAATGAGGTCTGGCCTTTAGGATCATTAGATCTGGCAATTAAGAAATCAGGAAATGGAAACTTACTGCTGGTAAAACCATTGTCCACAACTTCCCAGACACAATAGTGACCCATAGAAATGTGAGAACAATGCTATTTAATAGGTGTCTGGCATCTGGGGCAAACACTTACAACAGCCAAACTGTGGAATGAAAAGCTTTTAAATATAGAGACTTAGAAGCCAACACGTGAGAACCGAAGTACCTGTCATTCCCTCCACTGCACACCTCACAAGGGCTTTTAACAAGATCAGTCAACATCCCAGCACTCTTACTCAATTTCAACTTTAACCATTTTATTCACTCGTGGAATCGGCTGCCAAACATGGAACACAAAACATTAAAAGGAGGGCAGCAAATTGTCCTAGGATTGATTTTGTTTTAATTTTTCCTGAGCTCCACTGACTATAACAATGGGAGAAACACACCAAGGCTGATGCTGATGGTATCAGTACTGACAGGGATGATGATGATGGCAAATGGCAGGGAGCCCTGGTTGGCTAGGCAGGGTCCTGTAGTATGGGGGCTGCTATCTAGGGCAAATGCACACTCTGATCCCATGGCCCTGGCTTCCATGTTGTTCTACCAAGATGCTTTGTCTTCTCACTCGGTATTTTCCCTGGCTTTCCTTCGTGCCTAGAATTCTCTCCCTCCCTCCTGCCTTTCCCGGCTTCTTTCAAATTTCAGTTAGAATTCCACCTACTAAAAGAAACCTTTCCCAACTCCACCCCCTCCTTTATGCTATTACTGCCCCCCACCCAATAATTTTCAATTTATTCTGTCTTGGTTGTACAAAGTTGTTGGCAAATTGTCCCTCCTTAACACCATGAGGTCCGGGAAACAAGACTGCTTTCTGCCTCTCTGAACACCCAGAATGAGCACCATGCCTGGCAATCAGAAAGTGTTTAATCAAAGCTTGCTGACAGATTGACTTCAAGCTGCCTCCCTAGAACATTCCACCCCTCCTCTGGTCCCAGGAGGCTCTCAGAGTGAGACTTCCTCACTTTCATCTTACATTTTATCTTCATAATTTTCACTTTTGTCTTTACATCTCCAGTGCCTACTAAAATATCTGGCACAGGTCATTAATTTTCATTATGAAGGGCTAGAAAATGCAAGTAGGGTCATTTGCATTAACAGGACAGTAAGGACCCACACAAAGTTCTAGACCAGGAGTGTGACAGCTTATGTTTTAGGAATAGAGGACCAATTGGAGAGAGAAGAGAATGGAGGCTGGGAGTCCACTTCAGGAGTGTTATGATGGTGTAGGTAAGAGAAAATGAGGGCTATGTTAGTGGGGAGGGGAATAAGAGAACAGATGTGCAGCATTGTGGAGGGAAAGAAGACAACTGA